>NC_133326.1:235233376-235240876 GCF_042186555.1 Aquarana catesbeiana | reverse complement strand
GCATGTCCCTATTAGTTTTGAAAATTAAGAGTAAATAGGGCATCTATAGAACAGAATAGCACATAAGCAGGTGCGCTCAAACATTGCATTGTGATTATACTGCAGATTCATCCCTTACAATGTGTGAGATTTCCTACAGTTAACCTTTGGGCTAGTTAGTGATGCAGCAGCAGATTCAGTCACTACCTCTGGCTTGCTGAACAGGGCCTAGAGTAATCACCTTCAAATGAAGTGTATTTAGGAGAACTCTCAAAGCTTTCTTTTAATTGTAAGTCTACATACCCATTATTCAAATACTTTATACAAATATTGTATGTGTTAAGGTAGCTGGAAGTTTTTTTTTTTTCTTTTTTTTTTTTGCTGTGTGTATGACCTTGTGCTAGAGCTTACAAGTCCCATTCTACACATAGTGAGTGTATTTTACAAACCTGATAATTGATATTCACATCAAATGCTTTTGGTAAAGATGACTGCTTTCAGACAGATTAACAGGTCATCACACACTGTACAGAACTAGCTTTTCTTTTCACTGCTCGGAAATTCCCCAAGGAAACTCACTCAGCGTATTCCGTTTTGGACTTCCACTATTCATAATATTGAAATTAAAGGACACTGAATAGCGGAAAGTAAACAGCTAGGAGATAAAATATGCATATGGGTTGTGCGTGATTTCAGTATTTTTCACAGGGATTAATTCACAAGGCAATTAAAATATATATTCACAAAACTGCATAAAAAGGGTTTTAGAACGAGGTCCCTACAATTGGATTTAAATGACACCAGGCAGCCTTCGAAAAAATATAGTGGTGAGAAATGGCCTGTATTATTATTTTTTTTTTTTTTTTTTTACCTGAACGGGGTGGGATAGATTGAAAAGCTTCTATTAAAATATTTTGCCTGTAGAATTAGCTCTGCTGTGTCAGCAGTTTACGAGCAGGGAGAATATTAAAGTGAAATGGATTATTAAGGACACATTCATTAATTCTTTTCACATGATTCATAAAGGTAAATGGCAGTTCCTTGTGACAGTCAAACCTTTATCTGTATTTTTTTTTTGAACGGCTCTGGTACTATAAGGATCTTGTTTTTTTTTTTTTTTTTTTTTTATCTTTTGTTATAGCAGAGTATTAGTTAACTATAATCCAGATCTGCCACAACATTTAAAAAATATTGACAGAGCTGTCCTTTCTCACCTGCCCTTGCACGCTGCTTTATCGGCCTGCAAAATGCTACCTCCTCGCTTAGTCGCAGGCCCATCCGGCAGCCGAAGAGTTAAACCGATTCAGCACGCGAAGCAGTTATTACTTTCAGTAAACATTGGCTTCATCTCGAAATATGTCTGCTGCAATATCTTTTTTGATAAAGGAGGAATGTTTAGAAAATATCTCAGAATACACCTCAACCTGCCTTTGTCATATTTAATAAACAGGTTTCTCCCTATAATAGTGCCTGTAGGATGCATCTTCTTCCAAACTTTAGATGTACCTTACCCATGGAAAGTGAATATTCTTATATTACTGTGAAGGACACGACAGTATACAGTTATACACCATGTCAGTCCTTTTCTCTTGATGTTTCTGATTACCTGCATTCCTGTGCTTTTTTAATTTTTTAATTTCTTTATTTCCACGCGCTTTCTCATCTATAACCCTGTTGATGTGTTGTCTGTGTGATATGTTCTCGGAGGACAAGAACTGTATTCGATTGTTTATGGTGGAGCAATGTAGTGTTCCTGTTGGAAGTGTCAGCCGTACTTTGTGTGACTTTGGCAGAAGTTTTGTTTTCTTCTTTGATTTAATATTGTTACTTTGTTACTCCAGTTTACAGGTTATAACATCAAACCAGCATCCTGCTGCCCTGGCATTGATGTAGTGTGTTTTGTTTTTTTTTGTTACAGGCCCATTACCTTATGTTTTAAGTTATTGTGGTTTTAGCCTGTGAGTGGTGCAGTATAATACCTTTAGTGTTTCTTTTCCTGTACCTGCTCTTTTAGCCTAATGCAACAAGAATGGTCTCATTCTGTGGAAAGCAGTCCCACTGTGTTTATTAAGTTTCATAAATACACATCTCCTGAACGTTTGAGAAGCTGGACATTTAAAAATGTCAGCACACTTCCCCAGATCAAAAAAACTTGTTACACTAAATAGTAGGAATGCGTGGAATGCCTCAACACTACTTCCTTTTGTTTAGGTAACTTGCCATTTTGTCCTTGGCTGTATATACCTCTTCTGTGTATTACATTACAGTGGAAACATAGCAGGATAGAGAATGTAGGTGGAAGCCTGTGATCATTTGAAAAAAAAATGATATACTTGGCACTGAGGAATTTAACACCCAAACGATCCATATTTTGGTGAGAAAAAACAAAACAAACGAATCTAAAGCTCAATGCTACCCTGTCATAAAGTGAACAGGTCTAATTGAGCTATGTCTTTCTATCCTGCTATTTGTACAAATAAGAAAGCCACATCTTGATGAAAAATAAACACAAAAGCACTGTTGTGACTATAACAGGGAGTCGTATACTAATTTATATAATAAGTGGTTGTGCATGCTTTATTCAAGATTATGGCTGCAAGAAATGGCTTGAATTGCTGGGTGTGTTTAATGCTGGATTATAGCAATTTGAAACATGTCAAACACATGGCTAACGCCTCATGCTTCACTCATTCTTGCGTAAACCTGCATAGCCACCATCCATTATACCCTTGGTAACAACGCAATTCTGCAAGTAAATATTGTTACACTAAGTAACCTTTCAATTCAGGTTGTTTAGGAAGAGAAAATGCAATCTTGTGCAGTCACTTCCAGTGTCAGTTTAATGTTTCAAGAGGGAAGTGATGTAGAGAGTAAGTATCTATAATGCCACTTGGTGAGGAAAGGAAACTTGCTGAATTATTTCCTCTTATAGAGTGGGTACACGTCTGGAGATGAAATACTGTATGCTACACCAGCAGACTAAAAAAAGAAGAAAAAATTAAGGGCCACAAAGCTGATCAACAGATAAGGGTTGTGCAATGTTTGAGTAGGTTGTTTTAACTCCTTTAAAGCAGCTGCCCTATTGAAGATATGAGATTCTCTTCTCTATCCCCATCTTGTATCCCTCCTTAGTGGATTTCCATCCAGTGGTCTGGCCACTGTGATGCTAAAACAGAGATTAAGATCGCATACTTCCAATAGCACTCCCTCTCTCTTGTTATATCTGACACTTCCACATTCTGAGGAATGGATACATAACGGGACACCTGCCCAAACATGACAGTGTTCATTACACTCTCAGGCAAAAGCACCGCCCCCTAATAATGTAATCAACCTAGAACTCATAACAGTTACCTTGCTAGTATTTTTGTGCACTTTCACTAACCTTTTATGTATCGCGGTGTGATCTTTAATTTGAATAGCGCTGTCGCCGATTTCCCTAGATGTACGAAGAAACGCATACAAATGTCTAAAGTTGCAATACATTTAACAATAATTGGCTGATTTAAAGTTGCAATATCCAGGAAATAACTGCAATTAATTACAGCGGGCTGTTTAAAATTGCACTATGCAGAAAATAGCTGCATTTTAATAACTGACTGTTTTAAAGGAAAGTCAGGTTTTTAGCTTGATTACCTAGTGAAAGAACTAGTACCTGATACTATTTGTTGTTATTCCCTTAGTGCGCTTTTTTATTGGTTTATGCATTTCTGTTCGTTGGGAGGTGGGGGTCAATCCCTACTGACTGCTTGTGCAGGATTTTGGAATATTCCCTTGAAATATCCAGTAGAAAGCAGCACTTAAAATATACTGTAAGCTCTTAACAAGGATCCACAAACCACAGACCATAAACTCCTTGTCAACTTAACATTTTAATTTGCTTAGCAACTGCCTTGTTTGCCTTCTCTTCCAAAGAATCTCTGCACTTCACAAACGTCCCGCTAATGCACATTTTTACAAACATAACAAGCTGATGTTTTCATCTGTAAACAAGGCTGTGTGTAAAGTGTTAGAATGCTTTTCTTCCTTCTTGACTTGAGCTTAGAAAAAGTGCAACTGCCAGGCTTAAATTTTGGCGAGCGATGATATAACTGACAAAGTTGCGCACATTTTCATTATCTGGCCTCTTTGCTCTTTCTTAAAAAGAATGTGTAAAAAAAAAATCTAGATGTATCTTCTTTGTTTGGCTCAGAAATACATTAGAATTTCCTAACATCTAGAGAGCGAAATCAGACACATTTTACTGAATATTTTAAACATTGTGCATGTAAAATTTATGCCTAATTTGAATACTTATTAACCGCCTAATCTCAGAAAAGAGTACTAGCTTTCTGCGTTTTTTTTTTTTTGTCTTGCAAAATTTATTGTGTGCTTCACATTTTCCATTTGTAATATTTTTCTTAGTTAATGTTTAATAGGATGTTTAACAAGGTCTGTTTGTCCATAAACACATCAAGTTAGTGACTGTATACTCAAGTTATATCATTGAGTCCTCCTCAGTTAACACTTTTTTACGGGTGACCTGGAACTGAGCGACAGTCATCATTATTGGGGTATTTAGAATACATTGCCATTCAAAAAATATTTAAACTTATCCTTTAAAAAAAAAAAAAAATCTTCTGCCCAGAATAGTTTTGTATGGAGCGTATAAGGCAGAGTTAGTATTGATCGCTCTTGAATTGCTTGGCATGCGGCAGAGTAATTTTTCTTCACCAATAATATGACGTAGCACTTAGAAACCATGTTTTGGAACTTTATTCTCTTTATATTGTGTCATAGGCAACCCAAAATTGACTGGAGGCCCTTAATTCTAACCGCAGTTTGACAAATATCATTTGCATATTGTGTATGGTGTGGTAAGATTTGTGTGGCTTCCACTCCTAATGATAAAGACTTCTCAATATCCGGAGACCATTAGAATATTATAAATTGTGCTCTGGCATTTGCACCGTATTGACCTTTCCGTAAAACACATGCACAATGTTCCTTGAAAGTCGAGTTTGTAAGGGCACTTGATTCTTTATTTACTGCAAGGATTTCAACTGATCTTGGCAGGACATCTCATTGCTACCCTGAAAGTACAGTATATTTATGCAGTGAAAACGATAAAACATTTATTACTGTAGAGAAGGTAATATGCATAATTTATGCTGTTTTTAGCACAATCATTAGTGATATTCTTGATAGATTTTATTTCTAGCTTTCATATCTAATACATGCCTGGAAAATTAATTTTATATCTTTCATTTATTTGCCTATGTTAAAATTGAGTTTTAAGTCATCTTCAAGTGAGCAGTTTGATTGCTGCTCATGCATAAGCTTAATTACTTCCTAGGAAGGACAGTATTAAATGTTTTAAATGTCAGAAAAATAAATGAATATCAGCCGTTTGATTAAAAAAATAGGCAATATCTGATGTGTTTTGCAGCAGGAGCTTTTTCTTAAAATGCCTCGGAGGCAACGTTTTATTTAGGCACCAAAAAAAAAAAAAAAAAAGAAAGGGAGAAGCCCATTAGGCTATTTATCATCGCTTGATACCATATGATTTGTAACACTCGTACAAAATTTTAATTTTATATGATTAGCTGTGCATCATTAAACAAAGCCTTGCATAAGATGTGTTGTAAAATTCTGACAGAATCAAGATAGGGAATATTTTAAATAAGACGGTATAGCCATCTATGGTTGTCAAAGCTAGATAGTAGGAAATATAGTGAAGTGTGTGCACCCGAGCTTTCATTTGACTTGATTTTATAGGTAGACTTTAAAATGTAGCCATTCATAAATATGCTATTTAACCATGCTGCATGCAAAGCATGCTGTTTTGCCTGTTAACTCTAAGCACACAAAGGCAGCATATAGGCACCATCATTTCAGTGATTAGTATCAGGATAAAAGCTGAATTTGTATTGCATTTCTTGGTAAATTACTGAGCAGCCTGTGTTTTTTTTTTTTTTTTTTATTTCCCCTCCTTCTAAAGATGCTGTCTTTGTAATTGGCAGAGAGAGGGACATCTTGATAATAGAAGTGTGAAGGTGTAACGTGTGTGTTAATTGATACTTCTTAATCACTTTTAGGTATTAAGTCATGATGCAGGAATCTGCAACAGAGACAATAAGCAACAGTTCAATGAATCAAAATGGAATGAGCACTCTAAGCAGCCAATTAGATGCTGGCAGCAGAGATGGAAGATCAAGTGGTGACATGTGCAGTGAAGTAAGCACAGTAGAACTGCTGCATCTGCAACAACAGCAGGTAAGTTTTGTGTTTTGCTTCTTGCTTTGCTTACAAACACCCAGCTGATCTGCACTCTGCAGGTATTTCTGGACTGTTGATGAACTTACCTTTGCTTTGTTTAGCTTGTTTTTATTATGGCATGCTTTATTTGTTTGTTTGTGAGTATTGTTGTACAGAAGTATCCCTGTGTTTTGTTGTTTCCTTTTATTGTGACTTTTAAGATTTATGCTGGACTCCTTTTTGTCAAAACAGCCCATGTATTTAGTGGTGTTTTTATACCTTGTTAGAATATTCACACGTTTTTTCCTAAGATAAAGCATGTTTTGAGCATCCAGTGCACAGCATAACACAGTGCAGAAATGTCAAATGTGATACTTAGCTTTCCACCAGAGGGCCACATTAGTTACTTGATACCATACTTGGCTCTGTGAAATGAATTGTTCCAAACTCCTGGTTAAGGTGAAAGGAGAGCAGCTTATTTTTAAAACACAGATTCTCCTGTGTTACCACTTTTGAAATAGAGCTTTTAAACAAAATTGCTATAATTGTTTTTATTTTTGTGTTGTTTATACCTTTATAAACAATATTATTTTAAATGTGCAGTATGCAATTTATAAAAAATAAAATCAAAAATCAATTAAAATAACAAAATAAACAGCCTATATTTGTTATTGGTTTTACTGACTGAGGAGCTAAATCATTCCAAAACAACTACAATAGCTGTACTTTTATTTAGTTTTATTATCACGCTTAAAATGCAAATATTTTGCTTTATTATATGTTTAAATAATGATTTGTGTTTATTAAGATCATTTTTATATCTAGAATGACATAAATATGTATGGTATATTCCCTGAAGTATAGGGATGATACATATATGTATATGTATATGTATGTGTGTGTGTGTGTATATATATTTATATATAATGTGTGTGTAAAATTTATGTTTGTGTGTATATGTGTGTGTATATGTATGTGTGTGTGTGTGTGTGTGTATATATGTGTATATTCATAAATATAGTATGTTGATAAACACACGCAAATACATATGTGTTTGCATTATAATTAACCTTGAATTTTTTCTTACAAATTTTGATTAATAACTTTTCTATACTTTTGTATATTTTGATATATTTTAAAAAATATATATGGAAATAGTAGTTTAATAGGCATATGATAAAGCTATATTCTTAAATGGTATTTTATTAATGCAGTATGTCGACTGTGTACATTATTTCAGTTTAAAAAAAAAAAAAACACGCTTTGTGCATATAGTGTGTTTAG
>NC_133326.1:235070876-235228376 GCF_042186555.1 Aquarana catesbeiana | reverse complement strand
TTTAAGTTTTTAAAACTAAGCAAAGTGCATTTTGGAAAACACTGCTTTCGCTTCACACTACTCCTGCCAGCAGATACATCAAGTAGCCTATGCAACATTTATTGTATTTGTCAGGTGTTTAGGAGGCCACTGGGAGCTCTAATTAATGTCAGTTAGGAAGATACATTGTTCAATGGGAAGCAGCTTGCCAAGTTGTTCATTTTCCTATAATCCAGATAGTCTCTAGTCTTCGGGGAAATATTCAGAATTAAAAGTTACACTGCATGCTGTTGTCTTTACAACATCCAGCTCATCAAGCAAAACTCTCATGCAAATTTTAATTTGCCCTTGAGCATAATTTAGAAACCATAATCATTGAGGTTTTACACAGCAGAGATAGGCACAAGGAGATTGGATTAATTTTACACGCTCCTATTCAAACAACCTCATGACTTTTATATGGTATGAACTGTGTTTCTGATGCAGAAACCCATATGAAGTCTGGTGTATTTGTACATGTCATTATAGCTGCTGAGTATCTTTTAACAGAAGATTTTTATTTCAGATGCACATGGTGTATCTTTTGCATCCTACGTACGTTCATACTCATCCCCAAGTTTGAATTTATTTCTTTTTTAAGTAAGCTAACTGACCTGCCCTTTAATTTTAACCAAAAAAAAAATCTTCAGAGTTTACTTAGTATTGTTTTCATTAGTCCCCAAAGAAGAGCACACTTGGCCTGACATATAGAGTTGTCGCCTACCACATGATGACACTAAAGATATATGATATGACTGACAGTGTAGCTGATATGCTTTGTCTTCCCCAGACAAAACAGATGGTATTGTTCTATTATCATCCACAGTTATTTTAATGTACTGTGTCCATCTGTGTTAAGATATATTACATGGTTCCATGGAATTTACAGTTCACTCCTGCAGTAACTCGATTTCACTGTTTGGTCTCCAGAGATTTTGCAAAATGTCAAGCTGTAGCTTAAAAAGAAAAGTGAAATCTACTGGAAAGTAATACTTGTGACCATTTCATGTCTGAGCAGTTTTGTGGTGTTCAAAGCCTAGGTGGTGTTACAAACACAAGTCTGCTCAGTTACCACTTTCAGTTATTCAACAGGCAAAACAAACTATAAAATGGACATGCAACAATTACAGCAAGGTATTTTGCCATATGCCATTTTCGCTTTATTTGTCTTAGGTGCTGAAATATATTTTTCTTAAACTGGCTAGCTTAAAAAAGATTGTGTGTCTGTCAGAAGTTGTTTTTAGGTGACGTTTTCTCCAAGCTTGCCAGGAGGCTAAAACATTTAAAAAAAAAAAAAATGGTAGATAATGTCTTGTGTAATGCTTTAGAACATCTTAAAGTTTTATGAAATGGTTTCCATTTTAGCATATGTTTCTTAGGCCCTCTGTTGATTTTCACTTGAATAGATACATTAATAATATCAGTAATACATTGTGTTATTCATAAATGATGCCTATGTCATCCAGCAATGTTTTTTATTCTTAAAGCAAACCAGTGTGACATGTAAGAGCACAGGTGCATCAAGGAGGCCAAGAGAGATGAGATGGCAGTTGGTAGAGAGGAGCTTTGAACAGTTGGTTCTGAGAACAACTTGAGACAAGGGCATAGACTTGTCTGTTTTATTGGCAGAATGTGCATGTTTCAGTTCAAACACCGCTGACACCAGCCTTATCTTGAGAGAACAACAGCGCTTTAGCCAAGATAACTTCAGCCATCAGAAGTCCAAGCAAATATGTTGGTAGAATAGGCATACTTTACCCTGTGTGCTGTTCCAGGACTTTTGTTGATGTGGTGATGATTCGTGATTTCTATGAGACCAGTAACATATACATTGTGCAACCGTATTGGCTCTTTGAAAAGATGATACCGTTGTCTGTTTTAATATTTACATAGCCCAACATATTCCACAGTCATTGACAGAGTACATAAAATCATTGTCTTTAGTCCTTGCCTGCTGAAGTAGTAACTCCTAATACTTCTCTGGCCTACAAATAATAGGAAGTTAAAGGTGCACAGATACAGATGCATACAGTTTTGTTTTCAGTGAATGGTTAAAGCGGTTGTATACCTGCACATGTCAAAAAAAAAAAAGAAAAGAAAAAACCCTGTAAAGGAAAAGGCATAATGAGCTAGTATGCACCACATACTAGCTCATTATGAAATAATTACCTTAGAACGAGGTCCCCGTATTACAGGCCGGTCCACGCCGAGGAGCTGACATTTTGCCCTTGGCGTTTCTTCCGGGATCGCGGCTCTGGAACGGTGATGACGTTACTCCCGTGCATGTGCGTAGGAGTCTTTTTTTTTTCCCGGCAAGGTCCGGCAGCGTCTGCTGGACCTTCACCTGGGCATTCACAGCGCATGCGCCACTAACGTCAGCGGCTGCATGCAAAGTGAATATCTCCTAAACCGTACAGGTTTAGGAGATATTCATTTTACCTACAGGTAAGCCTTATCATAGGAATATTATAAAAATAAGGGTATACAACCACTTTAAGCCTCCTACATGTGATGAAAATATCGGACGAATGATCAACCGTTTTTTTTTTTTTTTTGCATGCTAGTTTCATATAAAAAGTGAAGAGGTTACTAACATTATGAAAATTCTAGAACAACAGAATACAACTTTGGAAGTGATGTAATTTATTCTTTCATTTCCGAACATGCGTGGTCTTGGTCTTCTGATTATTTTCGGATGAATGCTATACTGATTAAAGGAAAATGTTTTTTTCTGATTCTATTCAGAAAAAAAATGTGTTGTCCTTTTGGATAACTTTGCATGAACTGTCGTGATCGGCTCTTGAAAGCTGTGTACTATCAGATTATCGTACATTTGCTTAGTAAGTGCTATTTTTTTGTCCAATTTTCTGCTCGTGTGTACTAGGCGTTATTTTAGACCTTCTCTGCTTACAATTAATGCATTTCGCTGACAATTTTACGACTGGTAGTTTTGGCCCTTCAAGATTCTAAGGGCAATATAAGAGAAACATGGCCTTTACCTTTAAAACCAGTAAAGTGATGGGCTTTCATTTATTCACTACACTTTATGTATTCACTTCTATAGATTACCTGCAACAGGCTTTTCTATGGAGCAGGGTGAACTACATCTGTGCATGGATGAAAAACAGAAGTCTTGGCCAGCAAGGCTGTCTCCCCGCATACGTTCTGTGGTTTCGTTTTCAGTTTTGACTTGAGTATAATTTTTTAAACAGGAAAAATGTAAACTTTTTATAAATGCTGCACAGCATTAAAACACAAGGTTCATTTTGCTTTCTTTACATTTAGTCTTTTAAAAATCAAAGTTTAAAAATTCCCTCAGACCAAATAGAAGTTACTTGTGTCAGCCCTTTTGTGGCTGTCATGCACTGTCCTGTAGACATTGGATTGTCGCAGGAGACTGTCATCTAATGTCTTTGGGCACTTGGTGAGTGTCCTTATACAGATATCCATGATAGATTTCTCTGCTGTGTGTGCCCATTGCCGTTAGTAGGTTCTGGCAATGCAATAACCAGGTCTGCTAACCAAAGCACAACAATGGGTTATGCGGTCAATTTTTTTAATGACTTTGTATCTGCATGTAGCCCTCCTTCATTACCAGAACATTTTTTCAGTCTTCAGTGCTGTGATAGATTTACATATATATATGTTTAAACATATCCTTCATTGGTGGTATTTATTAACCAACTATAAAAAAGATAAAAAGACCAAAACATTTTGAGCATTTTTTTTTTCTCTTACACTTAATGGCAGGACAGCATGAAAACACCCCAAAATGACCTCTTTTTGGAAAGTAGACATCTAATTTTTTTGCCACAATTATTTGGAAATTAAGTAACATACTAGTATTGAAGTGGTTTAAAGATGGACTTGGTAATGGTGCGCTAGACAAATTAATGTATAGATCATACACAGGAGGAGAAAGGTGAAGGGGTAATGTACAGATCATGACCAGTGGGAGGATAAAAATGAGGGGGATAATGTGATGCAGGATAATGGGAAGCGGGGGGCGAAGGGTTAATATAGTTAATATGCAGGATACATAGAGAGACAGGCTAATGGTCAGATCTATAGGAGAGGGGGATGGGGTGAAAATGTTAAGAAAAAAAATCCCTTACTATAAATCATCTGCTGCGGACCCATTCATTCATTCTGTGTTCATAAATTGCTACGGCTTCCTCTTCTTTTTCCTTTGTAAGAGGAAGGGGAGGGATCAACAAATGTAAACACACTACTTTGATTGGCTCGATAACGCTATCTGTGATCTGAGTTGTCCGGTACACAGCCATTAACAGGCACAATGATTGCCTGATGCTGTTCCTCCCAATGCCAAATATAAAGAGCACCATTCATAAATGTATAGTGGTAGTGAGGTGATTTAACTTCCTTATTTCCTTGCCATTTCATTTCTGAACCCTGGTAGCTGCAAAATGGGGTCTTCAATTTCGGCTTGTGAAATCTGAATCAGAATGCACGAGTTATTACTATGTTTGCCAGAAACTGACTTTTCATGACATTGGCATTTTAGCTAACTGTTCCATGTTGCTATTTGAGCATTTAACCACTAGAGGACCAGCCGCCACAGTTATACTGTGGCAGGTTGGCTCTCCTGGGCAAATCGCCATAGCTATACGTCAGTCGCTTTAAGACCACTAGGGGGCGTGCGCCCGTGGCGCGATGACGGAGCCGATGCACGTGCCCGGCGGCCACAATGTCCACCGGGCACCCGTGATCACTCCTGAGAGAGACAGAACGGAGATCTGTCAATGTAAGCAGACAGATCTCTGTTCTGTGAGGGGTGAGGAGACTGATCTGTTGTTCATACTAAGTATGAACAATGATCGGTCTCCTCCTCCAGGCAGTCCCATCCCCGCACAGTTAGAATCACTCCCTAGGACACACATTTAACCCCTTGATCGCACCCTAGTGTTAACTCCTTCCCTGCCAATGACATTTATACAGTAATCGGTGGCTATTTTTAGCTCTGATCGCTGCATAAATGTCAGTGGTCCCAAAAAAGTGTCAAAAGTGTCCGATCTGTCCACCGCAATGTCGCAGTCCCAATAAAAATCAGATTGCTGCCATTACTAGTAAAAAAAAAATGATAATAAAAATGCCATAAATATATCCCCTATTTTGTAGATGATATAACTTTTGCGCAAACCAATCAATATAGGTGTATTGAGATTTTTATTTACCAAAAATATGTAGAAGAATACATATCGGCCTTTCGGGGGATGTTTATTATAGCAAAAAGTTAAAAATACTGCTTTTTTTTGCGCAAAAAATAAAAACCGTAGAGGTGATAAAATACCACCAAAAGAAGGCTCTATTTGTGGGAAAAAAAGGACTTCAATTCCGTTTGGGTACTACGTCGCACGACCACACAATTGTCAGTTAAAGCGACGCAGTGCCGTATCGCAAAAAAAAAACCTGGTCATTAGGGGGGCCAAATCCTTCCGGGGCTTAAGTGGTTAAAAGAGAAGTTCGGGAATGCAAAAAAACAAAACAAAACATTTATACTCCCCTGTCCCCCACAACCTCCAAGACCAAGAACCGATCCCTCAGTTCTTGGTGTTCAGCACTGGGCTGTGGAGCGAGCGGCTGGCTGAGCCAACTACCAGCCCAGGCATCTGGGTGGATCCTGACTGTAAAGTTTGGATCTTTCCAGAGCGTGGACCGCCTCAGTGACATCAGCCGACAGCAGATTTTAGCCCGCTGTCTGCTGAAAACAAGTGAAGAACTATGTGTTTTCATGTGATCCCCAGGAGAGAATTAGGGCCAAAACCATTAAACTCTACTCTACTTCTGCTTTAAGCTTTATTATTTTTGTTTATAGTGGCTATCTGTTTGTCAAACACTGCATTTAGGCCAGCCGTGGACATTGGGATATCATGTCACTATTGGTTATTTGTCTTTTCAAGGCAGATGTAAACTTTGCATCTCTAACAACCCCTGGTGTCTATCATCCGAACTGCAAGTAAAAGTTTTCTGAAATTCACCTACCGGCTATTCTTCTCTGGTCCTTTCAGCTGTTGATCATGGAACAAATTCATCATGGGGGAGGGGGGTTCATGCTTCTGTTTCCATAGGACAGAAATTGGGTTTTCGTACAATCAGTGATTGGTTGTTTAAGTAAACTTTATTTTTCATAAATTACAGTAGATGCTAGAACTCATGGGATTGGGGGGGGGGGGCGCAGTCTTGTGTGGCAGAAAGTCTAAATACTCATGAAAATCTTACTGCTGATGTCTCCAAAAAATATTGCATTATTTACACTACAGGGGTCTTTGCCAAACAGACATACTCATTTTGGATGTATGGTACCTGTAAACAAAAATATTTTATTTTTTTTACACATGAACTTCTTCCAAAACTGCCATTTCAGGTTGGCATAGACCTTAATAGTATAAATAAACCAAGTATCTTGTGAAGAACAAATTTGAAATACATTCTCTGTACTCAAGTTGCTTCAGAAGCAGGCTTGTGATCTGTTGCCTAAAAATGAAATTCAGGATATGGTCTTTTTCATAAGAAAAATCAAACTGTACAGTTTTTTACCATCTTAAAAAGACACTGTAACCTTGCCCCACCCTCTTACTGATACTCACCTTACACCTGCCACTTCTTCTGTTGCCCCAATCTGTGAAAATACTAGATGCTTCCTGGTATAGTACAACATGTGACCATCTCCTATGTAATAGTGCTCAGTACTAGCAGCTCAAAGGAAAAGCGTCAGTGTCTTTATTCATACCAATATTCCTGAAAGTTTTCTGAGGTTAAATTGTCAACCGCCGGCTGAACATTTATGTGCTCAACAGTAATTTTCCTCTTTTAGTGATCTGTTAATATATTCACTAAAATATAATATTTGTATTTATTTAAGTTACAACAGTTTTCTTATTTCATACAGCCAGCATGTCATTTACCATTTAAAGCCTTTCTATAGTTTGCTACTTCTCTGTATTTTGCTCAGGCTGTGCATTCTTAACTTGGCTAACCGTGCATCCACCAGAGGAATGTATAGCTCAAAGAGTTGTTCTGCTTTGGCAGTCTCATAAAGACTTACCCCGAAGGCCTCCCTATGAGGCAAATTGACTACTGTCCTGCAGTGAGCACAGCAGCCAAAGGAAAGAAGGGAAACTTAGATTAATGGCCTAGGGATTAATTGAGGAGTGTCCCATCTGTTCTGCATCACATGGACAATTGTATAGATTCCTTAGTGAAGAATAATTGTTCTTTATATTGCCAGAAAAATAACTTATTCTATTTATTGGAAAAAGTATATAAGCATGCTACCCAGTATTCTAGTGCAAATAAAGTGATTACAAACAATTTAAATGCGATAAGTGTCCATGTAGAAACTGAAAATAAATTAAATGATCATAGAAAAGTCCAACATGTGCTCAAAACCGATGCATAAAGTTGAATAAATGTGTTCACTCGATGTTTTCTCTTTTGTATAAAATCAAAGCCTCTTACCAGAGCAGTTGAATCTCAAATTATAGAGATCAGATGCGCTCATGCAAATGATAGCCAGCACAAATAATCCTCTGCTCGAAATCCTCTGCACACTGCTCCTCTCCAATGAGACCGGGCTGTTTGGATAAAGGATCTTTCTTGGATATGGACTGTCTGCCTCCAGGTTATCTCAGATACATGGGATAATGGAAGGAAGAGGTGTCCTAGTGTAGTACTTCAGACAATATTTTATTAAAAATATGTAGCACTCACATTCAAGAAAAGTGACTCTCACAGTAGTAACACAGCCGTGGATCTTGCCAACAGGCTGATACGTGGTGACGTCTAAGGAATGCTGCTCCACCCGATGCGTTTCCCCGTAAGAGGTATCAGCTGGGACTGGAGGTTCTGAGATTTTTTTGTGCTTCTGTAAATTGCTTCCCCCATCATCTCAAAATGTTTTGAAGTTAAGACACATATCAAAAATTCTTTTAGTCTAATACAATCTTAAAGTGGCTTTAAACCTCTGATAGTAAATCTGAACAAAGCATATCCCTCTATAATGTGTATTTATAGTGTGACTGTGTCTCTATACATTTTGCTTCCGTCTGCTGCCTCATTCCTCTGCTGTCTGCATGAGTCACGTCTGTTTTTCCTAGGTTTTTACCTCCAAGAGGTAAAAAAGGTGATAGGGGAGGGAGCTCCAGCACACAGCCTGTGATTGACAGCCTCAGCTCTGTTGCTGTGTGAAGGGGGGTGTGTACATTGCCTCTAATCAGCCCTCACTGAGCTCTGAAGAGTGTAACTTCAGCTCCCCGCCTCCTGCTTTCTGGAAGCTCATATAAGCTGTATAAGTTCTGAAATTTGGCTTTAGACAAGAGAGGGCTACAGATAAAGAGGTACAACTTATGTATGATGATTTGATTAATCTCTGTTTATCGCCTGAGGCTAGTCACTTCACTGGGTATATGGAAGGATTTACAACCACTTTAATGTGAACTATTTTGCCACATTTCTTTTGACATTAATTTTTAAGGCTATAAGCCAACAAGAACTCCATTTGCTGACCATAAAACCTAATTCAGATATTACATTAACTGTAACCCTTGGAAAAAACACTATTCATAATGTCTGCCATGTCTCTAACAGTCATACAATGGGGACGGAAAGTATTCAGACCCCCTTTAAATTTTTCACTCTTTGTTATATTGCAGCCATTTGTTAAAATCATTTAAGTTCATTTTTTTCCTCATTAATGTACACACAGCACCCCATATTGACAGAAAAACACAATTGTTGACATTTTTGCAGATTTATTAAAAAAAGAAAAACTGAAATATCACATGATCCTAAGTATTCAGACCCTTTGCTGTGACACTCATATATTTAACTCAGGTGCTGTCCATTTCTTCTGATCATCCTTGAGATGGTTCTACACCTTCATTTGCGTCCAGCTATGTTTGATTATACTGATTGGACTTGATTAGGAAAGCCACACACCTGTCTATATAAGACCTTACAGCTCACAGTGCATGTCAGCAAATGAGATTCATGAGGTCAAAGGAACTGCCTGAAGAGCTCAGAGACAGAATTGTGGCAAGGCACAGATCTGGCCAAGGTTACGAAAAAAAAAATCTGCTGCACTTAAGGTTCCTAAGAGCACAGTGGCCTCCATAACCCTTAAATGGAAGACGTTTGGGATGACCTGAACCCTTCCTAGAGTCCGGCCAAACTGAGCTATCGGGGGAGAAGAGCTTTGGTGAGAGAGGTAAAGAAGAACCCAAAGATCACTGTGACTGAGCTCCAGAGATGCAGTCGGGAGATGGGAGAAAGTTGTAGAAAGTCAACCATCACTGCAGCCCTCCACCAGTTGGGGCTTTATGGCAGAGTGGCCTGACGGAAGCCTCTCCTCAGTGCAAGACACATGAAAGCCTGCATGGAGTTTGCTAAAAAAACACCTGAAGGACTCCAAGATAGTGAGAAATAAGATTCTCTGGTCTGATGAGACCAAGATAGAGCTTTTTGGCCTTAATTCTAGGCGGTATGTGTGGAGAAAACCAGGCACTGCTCATCACCTGTCCAATACAGTCCCAACAGTGAAGCATGGTGGTGGAAGCATCACGCTCTGGGGGTGTTTTTCAGCTGCAGGGACAGGACGACCGGTTGCAGTCGAGGACGAAAACCTACCTATCCTGGACGAAAACCTTCTCCAAAGTGCTCAGACTGGGCCGAAGGTTAACCTTCCAACAAGACAATGACCCTAAGCACACAGCTAAAATAACGAAGGAGTGGCTTCACAACAACTCCGTGACTTTTCTTGAATGACTCAGCCAGAGCCCTGACTTAAACCCAATTGAGCATCTCTGGAGAGACCTAAAAATGGCTGTCCACCAACGTTTACCATCCAACCTGACAGAACTGGAGAGGATCTGCAAGGAGGAATGGCAGAGGATCCCCAAATCCAGGTGTGAAAAAACTTGTTGCATCTTTCCCAAAAAGACTCATGGCTGTATTAGATCAAAAGGGTGCTTCTACTAAATACTGAGCAAAGGGTTTGAATACTTAGGACCATGTGATATTTCAGTTTGTCTTTTTTAATAAATCTGCAAAAATGTCAACAATTCTGTGTTTTTCTGACAATATGGGGTGCCGTGTGTACATTAATAAGGAAAAAAATGAACTTAAATGATTTTAGCAAATGGCTGCAATATAACAAAGAGTGAAAAATTTGAGGGGGCCTGAATACTTTCCGTCCCCACTGTAAGTATGTAGAAGAATAATAAAATAAGACCCACTTCTCTTAATTTCCAAGGTGAGGACAAGTATGGACAAAGGACATCCCATCCAATTCCCAATGTTCTTTTAATAGGGTGGGTACAGACAACAAATTACTATGGTTATCTGATTCAGAAAATAATTGATTAAAAAAATTCTCATTCATACCTGTTTCATCGACTGAGAGTTAATAACTTAAAACTGAGGCTCCATGCACACTAGTGGTTTTTCTAAGCTCAAAATAACACTAGAAAAAACACTGAATGAAAAATGCTGATAATAGCATTTTTGTGTCGGCTTGTTAGTAGCATTTTGGAAGCTTTGGGAGCATTTAAGAGCTTTAGCGTTTTAGTAGTGTTTTTACAGTATGTGAAAAAAAATGTTCTGAGCATTTTAGTAGAGTTTAGGAGCGTTTAGCATGTTTTTCTGCTGAGAAAACGCTCCCAAAACATTTTTTTTTTCTGCTCCTAAACGCTGATACTTGAAAAATGCTTCTAGCGTAAAATAGTGTGCATGAACACACAGGATTACACTATTAGCTTCAAGGAGCAGAAATAAAAATGCTCATAATAGCTTCTAAGAGCTTTAAAAAACGCTAGTGTGTATGTAAACTGAAACGGCTGTACCACTAAAGTCATAAAAAAAATTAGATTTTTTTTTTTTTAATGAAAACAGCCCTATAGTGCTACTAAATGTACTACATTAAAATGAAATCTGTATGCTAGGCACCATAAGGTGGCATACGTTACCTGCAGCATGCTTTGATGCAGCTCCCTGAGCTACTTTCATTTCTGGGGCATGGGGAGGGTAGATACACATCCTGCCCCCCTGTGGCAGTGGTTAGTGCCTAAATTACTAGTTTAATGCCTGACCAGAGTTACCTGGTGTACTGGTTTCACACCCAAACGTTTGCAAACACTAGCCTTTAAAAATCCAATTTTTGAAGAAAGTTCTGTAAAGCTGCAGGTAAAATCTAGCACTTCATAATACCTTCTGTACAGCGTCAGTTTAACTTTAGCAAGTTTGTAGAAGGTATAGGGTCACTTTAACCACTTAAGGACCAGAAGGATTTGCCCCCTTAATGACCATTTTTTGCGATACCGCACTGCGTCGCTTTAACTGACAATTGCACGGTTGTGCGACAAAATGTATGTCCTTTTTTTCTCACAAATAGAGCTTTCTTTTGGTGGTATTTGATCACCTCTGCATTTTTTTTTTGTGCTATAAACAAAAAAAACTGACAATTTTGAAACAAAAACAATATTTTTTACTTTTTGCTATAATAAATATAAAAAAAATGTAAAAAAAAAACACATTTCTCCATCAGTTTAGGCCGATATGTATTCTTCTACATATCTTTGTGGCGGACAGATAAGACACTTTTGACACTTTTTAGGGACCATTGACAGTTATACAGCGATCAGAGTTAAAAACAGCTACTGATTACTGTATAAATGTCACTGGAAGGGAAGGGGTTAACACTGGGGGCGATCAAGGGGTTAAGTGTTCCCTAGGGAGGTGTTTCTAACTGTGGGGGCAGTGTAGTGACTGGGGGAGGAGACAAATCACTGTTCCTAATCACTAGGAACAGACGATCTGTCAATCCTCCCCTGACAGAACAGGGAGCTGTCACGTGCCCCCTAGTGGTCTCAAAGCGGCCCATGACGGCAACTCACCCAGGAGAGCCAACCTGCCGCAGTACAACTGTGATCGCTGGTCTTTAAGTGGATAAAATGAATAAGGATTAGCTTGTATATAGTGAGGGCACTTTCACACTGAGCAGCGCCGGGCGTCGGCGGTAAAGCTTTTTAGCAGCGCTTTATCGTCATTTTTGCGCACTTTTTGTCCAGGAACGGGGTGCTTTTAACCCCCACTAACGGCCAAAAATGGGTTAAAAGCCCTGGCAAAGCGCTGCAGCAGCACTTTGCCATCACTTCGGCAGCGCTGCCCATTGATTTCAGTGAGCAGGGGCGCTGTAGGAGCGGTGTATACATCACTCCTACAGCATGTCAAAGATGCTGCTTGCAGGACTTTTTTGAGCGTCCTGCCAGAACACCGTTTCAGTGTGAAAGCACCATGCACAGCTTCACCAAATTTTGCACTCTCAAGTGTATGGGCTGATGTAGCTGTGACACTCAATCGTTTGAAAATATTCTCTGTAGCCACTGTAGCCTAGCCCAGAGTCTAACATACCTGTGTATTGATAATAAACATGACGTATGATAACTGTAATAAAGAGGGTATTGGGGATAGACATGTTACACTGAGGAAAGCTTTTGGTGTTAATTGGAAGTTTCATTATCTAAACGACCCTGCATTCACTATATCTGGTCTCCCACAGTACACAGAACATGGAAATGCAATAGTTTTAGTAGCTATAAACTGCTAAACCTCTTTTCTCATCATCTGTAAATAGAAGTCTTGTGACTTCTATCAGTGTCTGGTTAAAGCTTGTAGGAGGAGTTTTCATTCCCCCCTGATTGTCCTATGAGGCTGTAAGACCCCTGACCCTCTGTCTGGACAGTGCTGATTGGCCTTGTGCTGATCACATGCACCCTCCCAAGAAAAAAAAAATCTCTCTAGCAATTAACACCAAACTGAACATGTGCAAAGTACCCCCAAGGCACTGTTCTATCAGGAGATGGCTTGGGGACAATGGAAAAGGGGGAGGATCAGGGAAGACTGGATCAAACAACCTTTTTACACAATGTGGAGGTTAACCCCCTAGGTTCCACAGTGAGCATAACAAGCACGCTTTACTGCATATATAGACTGATTTTTCTGTTGTGGGTTTAGTAACACTTTAAATGTAGTAAAATCACCATGGGGAAAACACTAAGCCCTCGTTCTCACTGGGCCGATTTGAAATGCGATTTGACTGAAGTGGGACCGAAATGCCGGTATGAAATTGTGCGTGTTCTGCTAACTCGCACAATTTCAAACCCGCATTCAGTGTGAACCTAGGCTTACCTGCAGTTCTGCTTCTGTGATGTTCATTTTGGGACCCTGCTGTGTGCTGCAAAGCCTTTACTTAACACCGGTCCCAGCTGGGCTCTTTGCCTAGAGTGCACCTGTACCAAGAAGCACTATTCATTCCTATGGACATCCGTACTCATACTCCAAATGGAGTGTAGAGACATCAAGAAAAATGAATGGGGAGACAGAGTTTAAGTAGTTTTAATTAAAGAAAACAAGGGCATTACCTTCCAATTTTACTTGTTTTTTTATTTCTGAGCTTATTGTTTACTGTAAGACTGCAAGAGCACTTTAAACTATTCTTTGGATCTTTCATTTTTTTTTTATTGCACACCAAAATTTTGTAAATTAAATCTGAAAATGGCATTCTCTAGTAATGCACCAACTTTTATACCCACAACATTGCTCCTAATAGAATAACATCTTACATACATAAAATAACTTAAGGTACACTAGCTCACTAGCAATTATCATTTATCAGTACTGACCTCTTGTAAACCGTTAATGTCTCTGCCATTAAGTACAACTGATTAAATAGAGATTGGTGAGAGCTCATGAAGATAAATTGTTAAGCGTCTCACTATTTCCTATACATATGTTTTTTTCCGTTAAAATGAATGCATGCTGTCGTTTATCAGTGACTGCATAATGTACATAGAAAAAACAGAATCTTCCAGCTATGTCTGTAGCAATTATTTCCATGCTCTTCATTAGCTGGTAAAAGGCTTTCACATTTGCTTAGCCATAGTTTAGAGTTGTCTAAAACCATGGTATTCATATTTATGAAGATACTGTTGCATGGTAGTTGTATTTATTATTTGTCTTGTCATTACTGGCCCTTTACAGGAGTGAACAATACAATTTCTTTCTTTTTCTTAATTTCTAATTTTTAACTCTCTTCTGGAATTCTGAAGTTGGAGAAGTGTAACATGCAGTGTCTGTATTTTAGAATATAAAAATGCAGAATTAAAAAAAAAAAGTCACTATGGAATACAGTCAGTGATGCTTTTGCTGTCCATAAAGGGTTTTACATACCAATTAAGTGAGACAACAATGGAAATATATTTTCAGTGCTGCAATAGTATTTTAAATCAAAATAATTCTTTCTGTATTTATGTATTTTACAGTAAAGTAGAACCAAACCTCTTATTGAAACAGAATTGATTGACATAGGCAGACATTCAACAGTAATACAGCATTCAAGAATAATAAACTTGCCATTGTATTAAGTAAAACATTGGATTATATAACAAGCATAGATTAGAAATCAAGTTGCGCAATAAAATGTTTGGATGAAAAAAAAAATACCCTGGGATTTTTACATTTCTTCCATGATTCACTGTTGTTAATTTGGGCCTGAATGATCATTTATTGTTTATGTATTCAGTCTTACTCCTGGCCAACATATTCAGATCAAACATAAAAATAGGGAATATAAATATAATATACTATGTAGGGAATAAATCAAATAGTGCACAAAGCATGATTAGTTTAATAGGAATCACTTTTTTTTCTCAGTTAATGACCTCATGATGACTAATACTAGTGAAACCAATTCGCAGATAGCCCTGTGATTACCAGCTGTGACACTAAAGGAGGACTCCACAGAGAGTATTTGGATAGGGAAATAGTCAAAATATATCTGAATGTTTCACAAGCAAGCATCTCTACTAGCTGTGCGAGTCAATACCAAATGTGATGAACACCATACAGGCCAGCTAAGCTAGACTGTCTATATTACTTTTAAACTGTCAGACCTGGAGTTAGTTCACCTTTACAGAAAATGTGTAATGGTTACCTAACACCAGACCCCCTTCCCCATCACCCCCAGTCCCCGATGTAACTAACTCCCATAGTTCTGAGCTGTCAAGGCTCCTGTAAGCTGCTTCACCAGTCCAGGGATTTGAAATCCTGCTTTCTCTCCTCTCTGTCCAGCGCTGACAGTATGGACCAGATGGATTCTGATTGGTCAGCAAAAGCAATACCAATAAGGATGACAATTTTTTTTTTTTTTTTTTTTAATTAGTGCTACACAATTACACAAGGTTCATTTGTCTTACCTGTTTCTCTGTATTATTGTATATCCATTCCCTTGCACTTTAAAAATGAACCTCTGCACTGCAAGGGTTTCATTCTTGGCTTGTGGATGGGCCCTATGCATCCTCACTTACAATGCTGGACTGATGGTTCTGCATTGTACCTTATGACAACACAGCTGTGACCGCCGGCCAGAACGCTGAACAGAAGTGACTGCGAGGGGCCAGTTTCATAGAAAGAGAAACCTGAGGTAGCAAGAATAAGGTAAATACATGTGTTTTTTAGTGTACCCTAGGCAAAATGACCACGCACTGCAAAGAAGATTTTTTTTTTTAGTAGAGTGTAGCTTTAATTATACACAGTATATATAATACTTCGCAAAAACTTTGACTTTTGAGAGAATTTAAAGCATGGCATCTTAATACATTAAAAGCTCTCATTTATTTTTATGGCTTGTCTTTACTTCTCTGGATGCCCAGGACCACCATGAGTACAGACCAACCATAAGAGCAAATAAGGCAGCGGTGGACATGCATAGTAGAGGTAGAGCAAAGCTAGGATTTTTATAATGCAAAGCCTGTGCACCAACAGGCAGGGACACACAGTAAAAGCAATTGGTTGTATCATGGTTTTCTAGGGTTTCACAGCAATACTTATGCAAACAATATTTTCAGCTTTTAATTTGGAAGTAATTTGTAAAATTGTACTTATTTTGCAAATTAACAATGGAATATGTTATGTTTCATATTGGCATAGAATTCTAGTTAAATCTATTTGCATTCTAGGCTACAAAATATGTACAGGGGTGCTTAGGCAAAGTGATGTGTGTATGTGTGTGTTTGTGTATGTTTAAAGCTGAACTTTGAAAATGAGACAAAATCTGCCCTTGCAGCTGAGCCCTCCTGCAATGCAAGATTTGAAAGCTTTTTTTATTCTAGGGGTACAGGGATAAGGAGTATTACTTACCTTTTAAAATACACTTTAATGAATCTTAATGTGCAAAAACACAATATAACACCCAATTGTTTGGTAAAATATAGAAAATTAGGTTACGCCGAGTAAATAGATACCAAAAAATGTTATGTTTTAAAATTGTGAATGCTCTTGGAACAGTGCCAAACTATGGTGCCTAAAAATCTCCATAGGTGACATTTTAGAAGCCTTTACAGGTTACCAATTTAGAGTTACACAGGAGGTCTGGTGCTAAAATTATTGCTCTTGCTCTGCCGTTCACAATAATACCTCACATGTGAGGTGTTTTTCGCGATTTGCATATGCATGCAGGATTGATACGACCTTTGCACGTGAGCATAGGGGTACACAGGCACTTTAAAAAGAAAAGTGTACCTTTTTGTTTATTTCTTTTTTTTAATCAACTTTATTTCTATCATAAGGGATGAACAACATCCCCTGTAATAGCATGGGCAGTGACAGGTCCTCTTTATGGAGAAATCTGGGGTCTATAAAACCACTTATCTATTCTCTGGCCTCCAAAGCATATCATCAAACTGAGATCAGTTTGATCTGATGCTTTCTCCAGCCAGTAATGGCTTGTTTACATGAGACTGAAACCGTAAGTGGCAAAATCCTCGGTGCGTCCGATTTCTGATGTCACACGGTGGAAGGAACAACATAATTTACTCTCGCTGTATTTCAGTTAACGGATGCCTCTGGTCACATCCTTACCAGGCTCCTCAATCGGACAGGAGAGCCTGGTAAAGGCTGTGGCGGGAGGGGGGTAACCCCCTTCCGCCGCTTGTAAAAGTAATTCAGAGGCTGTATAGCCCCTTGGATTACTTTTACTTAAAAGAGAATCGGCTGCTGCAAAAAAACAATATGGTATCATGACTCTTAGCTGCAGTCATGATCCTGGTATAGCCACCTCAACTTCTGGCCATTTATGAATAGCCTAAGGGACGGGAAGTGGTTAAAATGATCATTGTGGTAAGTAATAAGGCAATCTAATTATTCTCACTAATTGCTACTGCTTCTTCTAAAAAAAAATTTTTGATGTGTACCTGACAAGCACAATGTGGAGCATGTCAAAAAGTAGTTTTTTTGTGCCTTCCTTTGTTTGTCCCTTAGCTAGGTGTTCAAATGGTTTAAAGGCTAACTCCACCTTTAAGACCATGTTACATGTTACACCCATATTGAAAGTCTAACATGGTGCCAAGGAGACCCCCAATCTACCTCCTAAATGAATAAACTGCAAGTCCAATCTGCCAGCATGGCAGACGACCGTGTAGTTCTCAGTGAAACGCAAGTAAAATGGTCACCACACTCATGAGTCCATTGACCCTTCCTCCAACTTTCTAACTGAAATTCCGAACATCGGTACACACATGGAGATGAAGAGTCTGCAGCATCCTGGCATTGCAACTGCAACGGACTGATCACTGATTTTGGTTCCAATGATATGCAGGCTCCTTTGCAAAAAAAAAAAAATAGTGCACTTAGGCTTTAATTACATTTCTAAATCATTGACTCTGCTTTTTTTTTTATAGATCAGCAACACTTTAACATGCAGTCTGTTCAACAAATATAAAACACGTCTAGATAAATAAACAATGCGCATCTCTCATTAAACAGATGTTACTTAATTTTATCAATGACAGAACATAACAAGCACCAGCGTTTTGTTAGACTGTATTATCTAGTTTTCCTGAAAGTAATCAGTAATACATTTCCCCCCTGGCTTTCAATTCCACAATTGTTTTATTGGATTAGCTGAAAAGTGGAAATAAAATGGATATAGAATCAAAGTACCTCTTATCCAGAATCAATCTGGATTGTATTGCAATTTATATGCTGGGGAGTATTTGTGTATCTGTTGACTGCAGTGAGCCTTTGGCGGTTTTTGAGGTTTGTAGGACTATAGGGACAACAGCACAGAGGACGATTCAGAAAACTATTTTAACATGCTCTTTGTTTTGTAGTGAGATAGAGATATTTGCTTTAGGCCTGTTGTGAACCAAGTCTTCAGTTTTGAAGTAGCGATTATTTTTTTTTTTTTGTTAGCTGTGCCATAAATGTACTGATACTGTTTATAAATGCTCCATTTTTTTTGTTTACAGTACTGTCTAGATTTACATTTTCCTATGTAATGCAATTCTGTTCCCAGTTTCCAAGCACTGGGAAAAGTACTGATATTAGAAATTCTTTTATGCTTCAATAGTATAACTAGCTGCTCTGCACCAAATGTTCAGACACAACACATTCCTATTAGGTATAGCTTACAGACCAATTTTTAGTGCCCGAGGCATGTGCTGTAGGGTATTCCCATTCATCCTAGTATATGAAGGATGGACATTTAATGCTAGTCAAGATTTTCTGATTCAAAAAATGTCTACCTTTTATTGAATTGGATCATGGAACATTTTAAAGTGTAACTATAACCTAAGAATGTGTTTGATCCCCATAAATTATTTTACTTGTTGTTCATGACCCTGTTGGGAATATTTTCCAATCCATCCCCCTTGTCCATTCGATGGGAGTCAGGGCAGCCAGCTATTTCAGGGGAAAATACAATCTATGCCCAGCCTTATCCATAGACTCTCAGTGTCAAGAAGATGAAGACTGAGTCGGAAAGTCAACCCTGGTAATATGTTGGTACAAATATACTTTCATTTTTACTTTAAATAAAATGCCACTAATATGTTTTCAGTCTTTAATTTGAATATTGATGAATTTGTTTATTTTTTCCATAATACAGAATAGGTTATCAAACCGTTTATTAAACCGTTTATTGTGTATCAGTTTTATGGAGAGAACACTGGCAATTGTATAGTCTGTCTGACGATCTATAAAACTCCCTTTAGTTTTTTCCTGTTCAGCTCTGCTAGTTCTTACTGACACCAGTATCTTACATGCCTCATTGGTTCCCTTGGCTTTGTAACTTTTTTTCCCAGATTCATGCCAGCAGCATAGTGAAGATTTGCCTAGCCCAGTAAAGGAAGGCCATAGTGCATCCTTTCACAAGTAATCATGAATCTATGATTACAGCACATTGATTCTATGAATGATTCTGGAGAAAGAGTAGACAGATGTAAACAGATAAGATACCTACCTGACCCAGACAGCTTAAGCAACCATCAGATTTATTTTGTTGGTTAATAACATACATGACACTTTGTACTTTCATCTCCTAACAGCAGTCAATACACTTGGTATGTTTCGTGTGGAATCCGAGAACAGTCTGTTCATTTGTTGTAGGGGAAATGCCTGTGTTGCTATCAAGGAGAAAAGAATATTGAAAGAGGTTCAGTGAGGCTTGTCGGACGCTAATGCTGTTGTCATTTGAGAAGTAACAGAGCACATACTTATGGAGTGCGAGAAAATTCTCCTAGTCTCGTTGTTTGATTTTGCTTTATTTTGCTCACTCTATTTAGCTGCATGATTCCTGCTTCCTTAATGTACAAGCTCATTTAAGACTGCAGGTGCTCAAAGGAATAATTCATTAAAGGGCAATTATTATGAGTTGCAGTTGAAGTTTTCTCTGTGCAGTTTGATAGCTAGAGAAAAATAGAGAACAAGTAAGGTGCTATATTTTGTACCTCTTCAAATTGACTGTAACAAATTAGATCCCAATTTAAGAACTATATACATTTTAATGCCCAAATGTTTGACACTAGATGAAAGGTCTTCATGTATCATTTTGCTGCAATAAATGACCTGCAATTATATGTCTGCTCAGGGATAGCTCACAGCTCAGTTTAAAAAAAGATCACTGGTTTGAATGTCTTCAAAGGTTTCAGCTTCAGCAAATAAGGCACAGAATATTGCAGATTGTTCATTTAGGGCGAAAAGTCTTCTTAAAATGATTCACCTACGTACTGTTTAAGATGTCCTGCATGCTAATCTTTACACATCATAGGATTTTGAAGCTCTGAATAGTAGACTTGCAAGGGTTCTCACTGCCATGTTATTCTATTGTTTTAAAATATTCTACTTAAAAGCATTAAAGTTATTGGATGAATTTAAATTTTCCCCAAACCTGCCATTCTGAATAACAACAAATTATAACTCTCAGGTAATTAATGGATGTCTATTCTCTGTAGCGCAACTTTTGGTTTTAGAACTGGTACATTTTTCATATTGTTAAAAAAACTGATTTTAACTGTGCTACATGTACTGTAATTTTGTACCAATTTTGGAGATTGGCAGTTCAAACTATTCAGACTTCACAGTCTGCACGTTTGTTCCAGTTTGACAACTCACTAAGTAGTGAATCAAGGGTTAAATATTCATATACCTTTCAATATACTGTATATTTTATGTCTTCCCCACTCATTGGTCTGGTTTTCTTTTCCTAGTGTACTCTGTTCTAACTGAGGCATTAGGGTTTGGGTGTTTGCTGACATCCCACTTAAAAGGATACTCAAAAGTACCCTATGACTCCACTACTTCCACCATAACTTGTATTGTGTTTCCCCAATTAAGCCATATAGTATTAAGCTAATATTTGGAAATACCTTTTTTGGTATTTCATAAAAAGTTGTCAGATCTGAGTTCAAGATGTTTATTTTGAAACAATAAATGTGTCCAAAAACCATCATTACTGATGAATTAATTTCATTAAAATTATGCCTTGGTTAAAATTGGAAGAATTTTCACTCACTCCCTCCCAGGACAGGAATTGATAGGAAATGTCCTAATGGAGATGCTTGATGTCAAAGGATGAAGACTGCACTCCTGAAGCCCATGTTTAATTAATATGACAGTGCACTAATAAATGATTGTATATGTTTGCAACAGGCTGCTGATAATGCCTCATTTTTTCCATTGGCAATACGGGCAATTACAAATGTTCTTGAAAAAATGTAAGAATCCCATCCTTGTTAACTTTGTCAATTGGGCCTAATGCTTTTATTGCTCTTTGGGCATTGTCTAAGGCCATGTTCACACTGGTGTATTACAGCATACCTATGCATCCCTGTGCAGACGGTCCCATTCATATCAGTTTGACAGCCTGCATGCGGGGCCATGCACCCACATAGCTGTTGTGAGCCACCGACTGTATCAATTGCTGTGTCCCAATTGACATGAATGGAAGTCCCTGCATGGGGATGCACTGAACACCTGTTCATCCCTGTGTGGGCAAACACTGCCCTTGCACGGCTGTACGCTGTAGTACACCCATGTGATCAAAGCCTAAGTGACGCTCACACCTCCAAAATGTGTAACATAAGGATACTGAAATGTATAGATACATACATGTTAATAGGTTCAGTTTATTATTATTTTATCATTGTGTAAAGAATATTGATACATAAGGATTAGATCACAGACTAAAGTGACTTTACTGCTGCTAAAGCTCTGGTCAAATTTATTAGCATTGGTATTTAAACAACAATATTGTAACTTAAGTAGGCCATACAAGGATCGATATTTGGCTAGTTCAACAGGAACTGGCTGAATTTCGATCCATGTATGGTCTAGCTGATTTTACACAAGTCAATTTTTTTCAGTGGACTTGTGTGAAACCAGCCTTTTGGGTTTTTCTTGAACGATCAGTGCTGCCAGCTATAGCTGGCAACACTGATCATTGTATTCTGCTGATGGGGAAATTTTCGAATGTGTGGATGGGGAAATCAGTTCATGCTAGTTGAACGAAAAAAAAAAATGGATCGTATATGACCTGCCTTACAGAGTAGCATTACGATATACACCTTTCTGGCCAGCCCAACATTTACATGACCTGTCCTAGAGAACGATAGAGCAGTCAATAACAACTGATAAAAAGAGGTTTGACTCTTTAAGTTAAAAGTATATTATACTTTTAACTTAAAGAGTCAAACATATTTTAAAGATACACTTAGGCAGGCCATACACTGTTCAAGTCTCGGCTGGTTCAGCAGGAACTGAATGGGCAGGCTGAATGTACCAAGCTGATCGTTTGATCTATTTGGGTACAACCAGCAAGCCGGGTTTTACCTGCGTTTATGCAGCTGCTGTAGCCACTAGCAATAATCACTGTCTTCTCCCAGTGAGGCTGCCCCCCCCTCGCCCCTCCCCCCCCTTCCGGGAGAAGACAATGGCCCGACAGGAGGGATTCCCGCATCAACACTGTCTGTGTTTAGGGGGGGATTGAGCAAATTTCTTTCCTGCAATCCGTGGTTGCAGGAAAGACGTTCGCTCTGCCTATGGGCAGCCTTAGCCAAACTTGAACACAATTAATATTGAAACATTGTGGATACCTTCTACCTTCTTTTGATTTCAGTTTTTGTGTACACCAGGCACCATGCTGTGAAAAAATCCTGTGGTTAGTGTTGTGAGACATCTGTTCCAGTGCCTGCAATTATACAAGCCAGGGAGTGTTACAATTGGTGGTATTTATTTTAATATGTACACCCAGAGACCACCTTACTTCTGTGCATTGCACTGATTACTCAGATTAGTCATACACCTGTTCTATAGTCCCCTTGAGGCATTATATGCAAAAAAAAATGTAGTTCCAAGGTAGATATGTTACACAGAATGACTACAGCCAGAGAACACCATTTAATCTAGCCAAAGGTGAACATTAGAAAATATTACACAAATATTTTCAACACAAATTATACAACACAAATTAGTTTAAAGTGCAACTTCACCTTTATTGAAATTATCCTTAAACTAAATTCCCACAGCCCACCTGGGGTAAGATTAGCTGTTGTGCCCAATCCAGTGATCTTTTCTCTGAGGTGGGGGGGTGGTGGATATAATGCCAGGAGGTCTACATTTGGGGGTAGAGGAATTAACCAACAATCATTAAGGTGAAGTTGTGCATTAACATCACTCTGGTCACAAAATGTTTGCAGCTCACCCACTCCCCATGGGGTTATTTACTTTGCTGGACCTGGGAAGAGGAATCTGTGAATGTGCCCTGAATCACTTCTATCAAACACCTTTTGTGCCACTCTGCCAGTTTTCAGCATTGTCCACTCTTCTCTCCAGGCATAGTGGGAAATGCCATGAGGTGGACTCAAACCTGGTCAACATTGATTGCATTGAGAAGAAAGGTTATCAGCAGTGATAATGCTGACAACCATTCTCCTCCCTGTGCATAGTTTTGAGCTGGTCATGACAACACTGTACGGTCATGTAGACCACCCTGCAACATATGATAAGGTATTTATAAATAGAAGCCTGCATCAAAATATAACGGCCCCTTTCACACTGGGGCCACCCGTGTGTTAGTGCTAAAGTGCCACTCGTTTTAGCGGGGCTTTAGTGCTGTTTAAGTGGCGCTTTTCGGCTGCTAGCAGGGCACTTTTAACCCCCAAAAGAAGGATTTAAAAACGCCCCTGTTGTGGCACTTCAGAAGTGCTGCCTATTCATTGCAATGGTCAGGGGCGTTTTGGGAGCGATGTATACAGCGCTCCTTAACCGCTCCAAAGATGCTATTTGCAGGACTTTTTCTAACGTCCCGCAAGCACACCACCCCAGTGTGAAAGCATTTGGGTTTCACATTTGGGCGGCATGGGAGGCAGTTTTGAGGCACTTTACAGGCTCTGTTCCTAGCTCTAAAACGCCTGAAAACTGCCTCAGTGTGAAAGAGGTCTAACCGTACTGTACACTCTGATCTGGAATGGGTTTTTTAAGAAACCTGTAGAAGATGTGTAGGCTGCTATTGCTGAACTCTTCATATTAAAGTGATTCTAAAGCTAAAAAATTTTATACCTTCTTTTTTACCTTAATGCAATGTTTTAGGGCTTGCTGTGCCCCTTCCACGTCTAAACACTTACCATACTCCTGGATCGATCCAGCAGTGTGCCTGGCTGCAGTCTTCTCTCCCCTCTTCCTCCTCCCATAGGCGCTGACAGGCAACAGTGTGAGCCATCCCGCTGCTGTCATTTAAATTCGGGGGGGGGGGGGGGGCAGCTGCACTGTTTGTGTCAATAGACGCGCACAGCCCTGCTCTGGATTGAGCCCACACATCTGCTCCCATAGCAAGTGGCTTGCTATGATGGCAGACACAGAAGAGGAGGAGCCCAGAGAGTCAACAAGGCACCCCAGAAGTGGTTCAGGGCTGCTTTGTGCAAAGCAAGTATAACCTGTTTCTTAATTTAGGGGGAAAACGTCTCTAGAACCACTTTAATTTCTATTTGCCTGGCTGTCAAAGTGTTTAAAAGTCTTCTAAATTACTGAGCCTGAACAAGTGTGAAAATTGGGAGTGCTGATTTCATTCCACTTTTACTAGCTTCATACTTATTTAACATCGGTGAGAGAAGAAAGCATTGAAGTGAAAGAAAACCAGGCAACTAGCATTTCCAGAAACAGGTTTCCTCTGTGTGAAAAAAAATAGGAATGATCAGTATTTTAGGATTTAAGTCTGAAATTATGTTGATTTGAAGGACATTCAGATTTAATAAATGTTACATACTGTAGCTTTTAACATATTCCCTATAAATACTGATGTGTTTTAATGTAATACATGACAGTTTCTTGAAGAAAGTGGTCGTAGGGTTCTATTTATAACCTCACAGCAGATTGATTTGTAAGTGTGCAGATATATTGTTTGCTTCACAACAGGAATTTATCTATAATTCCTGTTCTCCTAAATTATAAAACAGTGAGTTGCTGTCATCCATGAACAGAAAACTGAATAGAGCTAAACATGAAATTGGCTGACATGGTACACCAGCCAAGCACATATGATGTCTGTATTATGTTAGCATTTATATGAAACCCTAGGAAAAGAAAATAACGAAACAATACTATTGTTAGTGAAAATTAATATTGTATTTTACACAAAACTATTTCAAACCGGCCTATCATTAAAATTGCCACTGCATTACCAAATTGTGATCATAATTAAAAAAAAAAAATGCTTACCTGTTGCTAGCATGCATAAAATAATTGCTTTTACAAATCTCCCAGCCTAGATAGTCTAGTTCGGATGGTCTCGTGCTACTAACCATTACAGACCAGCTTCTGGTAGACTTGGGATGGGATAAAGAGATTATAAAAAAGTAAATATGGCTGGCCCCATCTTCATATATAGTTGCAAGCTATGCAAAAAAAAAAAAAAAAAATGTAATACATTAAGACACACTAATGCTGCCTACAGACGATCGGACATTCCGACAAACCCTGGATTTATTTCTGACGGATGTTGGCTCAAACTTGTTTTGCATACACATATGTTATCGGAAATGACGAACGTCAAGAAAGCGGTGACGCACAGCACGTACGACGAGCCAAGAAAAATGAAGTTCAATAGCCAGTGCGGCTCTTCTGCTTGATTCCGAGCATGCTTGGAATTTTGTGCGTCAGAATTGTGTACACACGATCGGCATTTACGACAACAGATTTTGTTGTCAGAAAATTTGAGAACCAGCTCTCAAATTTTGTTTGTCAGAAATTCCGACAAAAAATGTCCCATGGAGCGTACACACAGTTGGAATTTCTAACGACAAGCTAACATTTGTTTCGGAAATTCCGACCGTGTGTATGTGGCATATCAGTTTTATTTACAATAATTGGATTATGTATGAATCTGAACACATTAACCAGCACATATAAGATTTTACACCAAATAGCGTCACGGGAAAAGTGCGTTCTGTGTGTGTTTCCAGTACTACAGGTGAATGTGCTGCCCTTGTGAGATCGTACAGTTGCCAGTGAATTTTTAAAGGTACCACAAATGCATCTCTCAAATTCAGCACCTTGTGGGCACCAAAATGCATTGTGCAGTGCTTGCACCACTTTATCCACATTCAAGTGTGTTTTGCAGCCCATTCAAATGAACGAGCTTCAAAACTGGACCGCACAGGAATGTGTGTGTTCTGGTGGGAACCAGGCCTCAAACTATAGCATTTCCTCTTTAATCACTTGATATCCGCACTATAGACAAATGACAGCTACAGCGCAGACCTGAATTCCCGGGAGGCCGTCATATGATGGCCTCCCCTGTGCACGCACCCTACAGGGCGTGTGTGGAGCGTGCTGTGATCAACGAGTCACTGAGACTCGGGTGATCACCGATCCGAGTAAGCGTCCGGTCCCGGCCCCTTACCATGTGATCAGCCATTGTCAGCCAATGACAGCTGATCACATGATCAAAACAAAAGCTCTGTGATCGTTTTTTTTCTCACGCTGACAGTGCGAGGAGAAAAAAAAGCCGATCACCGGCTTATCAACAAGGGACATCGGTCCCGAAGAGGAAGAGGCAATTCTGCCTCAATTGTGCCATCAGTACCCTCTGCCAGTGCCACCTGACATTGCCACCTATCAATGCCCATGAGTGCCACCTATCAATGCCTACATGTGCCACCTATCAATGCCTACAAGTGCCACCAATCAATGCCCACAAGTGGTGCCCAATCAGTGCCGCCTATCAGTGTAACCGATCATTGCCCATTATTGCCACCCATCAGTGCCCATCACTGCCACCCATCAGTGCCCATCAGTGACGCCTCATCAGCGTACATCAATGAAGGAGAAAAATTACCTTTTTTAAAATTTTATAACAAAATATAAAAAAAAAAATTTTTTTTTTTTAAATTTGGTCTTTTTACATTTTTTTAACAAATACCACCAAAAGAAAGCTCTATTTGTGGGAAAAAAATGATAAAAATTTCATGTGGGTACAGTGTTGTATGACCGCACAATTGTCATTCAAAGTGCGTCAGCGCTTAAAGCTGATAATTGGTCTGGGCAGGGGGGTTTAAGTGCCCAGTAAGCAAGTGGTTAACACGTGTTCATAAAATGAGCACACTTACATCAGTGTATATTTAATGTAGTCTGGATAAGCAGCAAGAAACAAAACCACACCATCTCTTTAAATATATGGCTGCCTGTTTAATAGTTCAAAGGTTTCTCAGTTTTGAGAATTATCTTTCCTACCTTTTGTCGCTTTAAATTCAGGAGCAGGATTGATTAGTCTGTCTGTAGCTATGGAAGACTCCACTCAGTCATTCCTCTGTACTAGAGAAAACTCACATTGGCCAGAGCTAGATATTTTATAAGGCAAATGTCTGTTGGAAAAAACAAAACAAAGATTAACCAGTTCAGGGCTTGATCTAGTTTAGTGAGTGTAAGTGTCAATGTCAGTTAGTGGCAGTGTTGGGGTCAGTGTGTTTTAAGTAAAAAAAAAAAAGTTATATTTAGTGTCAGTGTGGTTAGGTAGGATAAAAGGTGTACTATTGTTTCTTGGCTCTGCTATGGGTACAAAGAACAAATAATATTAATATATGTGTGGTACCTCTGCGATTGTCAGGAGTAGGAGAATGTTGCAGCTTATTGATGGTGGGTCACAGTAACAGCATACCAAAATTAATTTAAAATTTTAAACAATATTTGTCCTGAAAAAACAAGGTATAATTCACCTGGTTGCACACAGTAGTTGTGATCATATGTACAGTTATACTTACATATGTCAAAGTTGCAAATTTAGGCCTGGGTGTAAAAGTGGTTATAAACATCATTCATGAAATATGAACAAAACAGATCCCTCTATAGTGTGTACTTGTCTCAATTAAGAGCACTAAGTGTCATTTCTGTCTGCTGCTCCATTCCTCTGCTATCAGCATGGGTCAATTCTGACCAGTTTTCTTGACACCAAGAGAAAAAAGGTGACCGGGGAGGGATTGCTAGCTGATTGACAGCCTCATCTCTTTTCCTGTGTGCTGTGTGAAGAGGGGGGGGGGGATGGTCGCTTCCCTTCCTTTCCTTTCCCTTCCCTTCCATTCATTTAGCTCTCAGAGCGCTCCTCACAGTGTGTCATTTCAGCTCTCTGCCCCCTGATTTCTGACAGTTCAGACACTCTTTATAAATTCTGGCCCTTAAATGGATGTACAGAAGAGAAGTCAGCAGATAAACAGGTACAACCTATGTAGGAGGATTTGTCTCTGTGTATTACTTGAGGCTAGTCACTTTGCTGGGTATATGTAAGGGTTTACAACTTTTTTTGGGTCATACTTCTCTTGTGGGTCACAGGAGTGTACCTATTTGTGCTCTGTTGGGTCACAGGAGTGCACCCACTTGGTCACAGAACCACTGCAGACCCTGGAGGGATCCTGACCATAATGTCAGGATCAACCCATCTGCCTTTCAAGCATCTAGCTCAGCCTCTCAGTGTGCCACTCATGCCCCTCCTTAGCCTGGTGCATCAAAGAGTGCTGGAGGGGCAGAGCTGACAGTCACCACTCTGTGATCAGAGCAGACCGGAGAACTGAGCAATCCGTGGTTACTTGATCGCTCAGTTCTCTGGCTCAGAGCCAACGCGTAAGCCACGCTTAATGATGCTGCAGTGGGTAGGTAAAGTAAGTATGTTTATTTTGTTTCTTACAACTTCCGCACTTCTCCTTTAAGGTTTTTTGATGCTGGTCTCGAAGGGGTTCGAAAATAATTATATACATTTCAAAGGCAGTGCAATGCATTTTCAAAGGAATCCTGTAGTTTGAAGATGTAGAGGAGGCTATCACTGACCTATTTTGATAGTGCTAGTTGCCATGTTGTTATGAGCATCCAGCGTAGAGTGTAGAAGGGTTTGAACTGGCTTTTTTGTTGTCCGTTTTTTCATTTGGGAGATTTTTGCTTCACTTCATATATCTTTAATAACAGAAAAGGCTATTGAAACCTCATGGAGAAGGGTCCAAACTGCTTTCAGCTTCCTATTATGGTATCTGTCACTGTGGAGAAGATTCCCCCCACTTGTTATCCTAGGGACACCCTGTAATTCAATGTATGATAGCTTGTCACTGAAAGAGGAAACTGAGGGAAACCCCCGTGACTAATACCAATAAAAAACAGACAGTTCTTCCATCACTTCCTCACAGCTAAGACAAGGACGTTAATGTGACAAGTGTGTATGTATGGTTTATCTTACACCTTTTTTATTGTTCACAAACAATGCTTGTGGCCCCTGGTTTGTTCTGGCTTTTAAATGCTACGTTATTCATCAATTCCTTCTTATCATGGCATTTTATTGTGTTTTTAATGTTTTTATTTCTCAATATAATGCACGCAATGGATACTGTAATTGCTGCAAGGCTTTGGTAACCTTGTGGATGCAAATATATAGAAAATGCTGGAAAGAAGTATTAGAACTGCAGTTGATAGTAACTTGTCATGTTATTACACAATGTTTAACCTGTGCTTCAGAGCAGTTGCTATGTGATTAGTTTTGTGAATAACACCTCCAATTTATACAACACCCACTTTATTTTGAACTTTGTCACAATGTGTGGGCTCAATTTCTGAACACCCATGGTGCCTCAACTATTTTTATGATAAGGAAGATTGGTAGTTGTCCTGCTGATAAAGGCCAAGATTGATACAGATGGTTTCCACAAAGGCCAACAAGAAGAACTTGGCAGTGATAAATTGGCCAAGGAAAGATAGAGCATTTATATGCTTGCTACCAGCGGGTGTCGTCCTTTTGGAATTCCAGGCTAGATTCTCATGTCACTGCCTAAAACAGCATTGCAGCACATGAGCTTATCATAAATAAAACAAAACAAATTGAGTGTTATTTAGAGAAACCACAGGCTGCTTGTAGGTTCATTGACATTGATGGTTCATCTAACAGACATTGCCTAGTGAACTTACTTTACAAAAGACAACTAGAAACTCAGGTAGTCCTTGGCATGCAAGTGGAAGGCAAGAAAAGTAGGAAAGCATGCTTTTACCTTGATGACTTTAGGAGGCAATTTATATTTCAGAAGGCAAATTATACAGAATGCCCCCATTAATTTTAAATATAATTTTATTTAAAATATATGTATGTATGAAAATGTATCTTAGATTTTTTGGTTCCCCTGCAAATGCTTGTGCAGATCTTTTGCCTTTGGTTGTATTAGTTGTTATTCCCTTTTGTTTTCAGTGGAAAAATATCAGCTATGGCAGCAGAATTATATGCTATAATATGATCAGAACACTGCAGAACACTGCCGGAACTTGGTGCTTCTTTGTATCTGACTCTGTACTTTATTGATGGTCAACTTACTTGATATAGGGGCCTCAAGTGCAGCCCCAAACATTGTTAAAGGCGCACTCCTATTATTCACTGAATGTAATGCTACAGAAAGCTATTGGCGACTGCCGAGATGGTGAGAGACTACAGACATGCTGCAAATAAATGGGCAGACAGTGCAGGCATGCAGCAAGAGATGGACATAGGCTATAGGCATGCTACAAGAGATGGTCTGAGACAGAACACAATATAGAAGTTGTCAGAGACTGGGGACATGCTTCAGAACTGGAGAAACACAAGACATGGCAAGTTACATGAGACTGCTAGAGATCACTGCTATCACCTTTGCAAACCACTGCTTGCTTCCACATTTGTGCTCCCAATAGCCTCTTAAAAATTACTTAACTACTTCCATACAGGGCATTTTCACCCCCTTCCTGCCCAAGTCAATTTTCAGCTTTCAGCACTGTCGCACTTTGAATAACAATTGCGCGGTCATACTACATTGTACCCAAATGAAATTTTTATCATTTTTTCCCCACTAATAGAGCTTTCTTTTGGTGGTATTTGATCACCTCTGCGTTTTTTATTTATTGTGCTATAAACAAAACAAGAGTGACAAGTTTGAAAAAACACAATATTTTTTACTGTTTGCTATAATAAGTATCCAATTTTAAAAAAAAATTTTTTAAACAAATTTTTTCCTAATTTTAGGCCGATACGTATTCTTCTACATATTTTTGGTAAAAAATATCGCAATAAGTGTATATTTATTGGTTTGCGCAAAGGTTATAGCGTCTACAAAATAAGGGGATAGATTTATAGCATTTTTATTATTAATTTTTTTTTTTACTAGTAATGGCGGCGTTCTGCGATTTTTATCGTGACTGCGATATTGCGGCGGACACATTGGACAATTTTGACACATTTTTGGGACCATTCACATTGATACAGCGATCCGTGCTATGAAAATGCATTGATTACTGTGTAAATGTGACTAGCAATGAAGGGGTTAACCAGGAGGGGGCGCTGTAGGGGTTAATGTGTTGCTAGGGAGTGATTCTAACTGGGGGGGGAGGGGATTCACAAGGGGAGGAGACCGATCGGTGTTCCTCTGTACAAGGAACACACCATCGGTCTCCTCCCATCTGACAGGACGTGGATCTGTGTGTTTACACACACAGACCCACGGTCCTGCTCGGTTACTGGGCAATTGTAGGTGCCCGGCAGACATCGCGGCCGCCGGGCACGCGCACCGGGACCCGAGCGATGCGGCGGGCGCGCACCCACTGGGCTGCCTGGAAGGCTACGCCGTCATATGAAGGAGGCCCAGAACAAAAGCTGCACCGTCCCACCGTCATATGACGCCGGGCGGGCAGCAAGTGGTTAAATAAGATTTGCTATTTCTCTCAGCATGAATCATTTAAAGAGAACAGTGGGAGAAAAAAGAACATTAAAAGAGAATGGTGATGGACATCACAGAAAAACAGTGCAAAATAAGTAAAACAATCCACTATTGGAAACCAGTGTAAAGAATATTTTACCTCACTGGCCCAAGCAAGCAACTGGGTTAGGAAAGCAAAGTCATGTGTTGAGCACCAGGGCTGTGCATAGAGGTCGGCATTAATATGCCTAGCGGTTGCCTATATAACTAATCACCAAGTTTTGAAAAAGCACAAAACACAATATTAAGTATGTATATAACAACATTATTTTTCCTTTTTTGTTTTGAAAAGCTTGGGAAATTGTTGAAAACCCTTTTTAGTTTTTTGTCTCTGCCTGTGACCCTATTGGAGACATTTACCCAATTGGTCTCAGGACGCCATTGTCACCTGGACCTAATTATACAAAAATCCAACATTTTACAGTTTCCTCTGGAACCGGATGTAAAAGGAAATCTTCCAATGGGGACATTTGTCCAGATGACAACTAACTGTCTAAGAGGTGATTGCCCTCCCAGTTCTTTCAGTGTTGAGGGCACAGAAAGCTAATAGAAATCCCCCAACAGCACATAGAAAGCAGAAAAAAATAGGTTTAAATACAGTATATATTAAGTATTTGTTTAAAAATTAATACAGAACAAGTATTTGGATAAAGGGTTTTGATTTTTCTTTACTTGGCTGCATACTTGTGTACTGATTTAGGTTGTCTTGTTTAAAAAAAAAAAAAAAAAAGAAGGAAAGTAGACCATTTTCTACATCTCAAAATATAAAATTTGCTTAATAGTGGTAAACATCTCTTTGCAGCTCTATGGTTTTTGTTTAAAAACAAGCAGTGCTTTAGGCTTGTGAGCGTCTGCTAAACATTTGCTTAAAAGATTGGCATTTTTATCCTCGCATAGATATTGCTGGCTGTATGGCTAAGCAGGGAATAACCTTAGACTTGGCTTGAGTTTAAATTAGTATGCAGTGAAGAGTTGGCCATCTGTCCAAGAATCAAGACTTTTCACCATCTCTTTTGCTACCACAACAATAAAAATGTAGATTAGTTTGTGCTATTTGAAAATAAATTTATGATGTTATAACTTTGTCTAAGACTACAATTTTTACATAAGGCATTCATATGGCAAATTGTACTTGGCAAAGCATTAGTGTAGTCATCATTAACTATCATCCAACCGTAGATAATCTTTTTTTTTGTGCATTGCTAAAGTATATTTGTTTAACTGCAGTTTCGATTAAATAACACACTAAAATGAATCTTGCCTTGTAAAGTTAAATGTAATGCTATAGAACACAGAATGTTAAAGCCACAGAAATTACATAGCTGTTTTGGATTGAAATCTTTGTGTCCTCTCCTGTAAATTGTACAATAATAATCCAACAAATGACATCATTTGACATTTACTTTGCTATTACAAATGCAGCAATCATTTTGTTGTAAAACTTTATATTGCTGAATTAAATCATACAACCTAGAATACAGCAGATTTTTATTTATTTTTTTGATTAGACAATGTGCAAACTATGCATAATGCTATACAGTTTATAAAGATATATGCCAAATGCTTGGCTGTTTTAAATTGTATGTACAGCCTGATCCCTGCAGTTTTTTTTTGTAATTAAATACATCTAACATGAATGTCTCAGTATTTGCATTTGTTATTCCCTGATTGTGACAAATCAGATATAGAGAAGCAGGGGCACTAATGTAAGACAATTGTTCTGTACTGGAAAGTGCGCTTTGTCAGTATTTACTTGTTGACACAAAGAGTGAGTAGTGTGATCTCATCAGTGTGCTGCTTCTTAGTTACTGTCCAGTCAGCAGCTATGACCAAATTATATTTAACTGCTGTAGATAAGAGGTCAGAGGCCTAGCTGTGCTGTCTAGCAGGGTGTTTGGATCATAGGAGCAACTAAACCGAATTCAAAATTTTAGAAATTAGAATAGGTTACTAGGCAGATAAGACAATTCACATTTGTGTATTTCAGCTGTGTATTTAGCTTTTTGTCTACCGTTCTGCATTTACACAGTTATGAACAGGATATTTATGTAAAAGTTTTTTTTTTTGCAAGTGTGAAAGGGGAAAAGATCAAATAGACTCCTAATCGACTGTGGTGTATGATGGCAACTTATGATTTGCACTTTATCTTTCCTTAATTCATAAAGACTTGACAAGTTTCTGGGACACTGTTGATGCAGAAGAGCTTGTGCTTGTCCGGGTGGAACTCTAAGGAAGAGAATCTCCTTAAAATGTGTAGTTGTTTTGTATATTTTCTATTTTATGGTCAGTTTGGTATTACTATATATTAAAGTGTATGTATAGCCAAAACTTTTTTTAGTTTCAAATAGAGTAGGGAAAGATAAAAACCCCAGGCTGGTTATTTTGTTTTTGTTGTTTGTGTACCATAGAGGAAATCTCTCTTCACTTCCTGTCCCAGCAGCTCAAGAGGAAGTTAAAGGACATTTCCTAAAGTGTGGCGATTCCCCTCTAAGACCTGGTTCACCCCTATGCGATTTTTAGTGTGTTTTCAGAAACATACTACAATCCATTAAACATTTTTTTCTTATGGGTCACGTTCACATCTCTGCAGTTTACACTGGTGTGTTTTCTGGAAGCGTCGGGGACTTTTTTTTCCTGCAGCAGGTTGCGTTTTTGGTTCCATAGACTTCAAGGAAAGACATCAAAAATATAGTGCTTGCCTTTTTTTAAGCATTTTGCCACATTTTTGCTGGTTTCTCCTGCATGACAACAGACCCTTTCAAAAATTACAAATAAATAAAATAACGAATACAAAAATCTGTGAACAGGTGAAAAAATGCAAACTGCACCGGGTAATCACATCAATGCCCTGTACACACGATCGGACATTGATCGGACATTTTGACAACAAAATCTATGGATTTTTTCCGACGGATGTTGGCTCAAACTTGTCTTGCATACACACAGTCACACAAAGTTGTCGGAAAATCCGATCATTCTGAACGCAGTGACATAAAACACGTACGTCGGGACTATAAATGGGGCAGTAGCCAATAGCTTTTGTCTCTTAATTTATTATGAGCATGCGTGGCACTTTGTGCGTTGGATTTGTGTACACACGATCGGAATTTAACCGATCGGATTTTGTTGTTGGAAAATTTTATAGCCTGCTCTCAAACTTTGTGTGTCGGAAATTCCTATGGAAAATGTGTGATGGAGCCTACACACAGTTGGAATTTCCGACAACAAGGTCCTATCACACATTTTCCATCGGAAAATCCTATTGTGTGTACAGGGCATAACGGTGTCCCTCAGATGTGAACCAGGCCTAAGGCCTAGTTCACACCTATGCAGGATGCAGTTAGCATTATTCCAGGTGCATTTTGCATTTTTCAATACACTTTTTTGATCCATTGAAGTCTATGGAACCAAAAACCAGAAAAAGTTCCTGGCCCTTTCCATAAAATGCATAGATGTGAACGTGACCCATAGGAAACCATTGTAAATGGACGGTAGCGTGTTTCGTGCAAAACTGAAAATGCACTAAAAAATGCATAGGTGTGAACCAGGCCTTAGACTGATTTTCCTGAGGCAGGTGTCCCCCTTGGAAGATATACTCTTGCGCCATGTTTTAGATACAACGCTACAATTTTAGAATTCCCTGTACTTAACCAGTTCCGGACCAGCCACCGCAGTTTCACTGCGGCATGTTGGCTCCCCTGCGCAAAATCACGTTACTGTGCGTGATCTCGCGGGGTCCGGATAGCAGGCGTGCGTTCGCTACTCAGCGTGGGTGCCGTTGCTCGCAGCCAATGGTCGCGATGACCGCCGGCCACGAGCGATTGTGACCAGGAGACACAGAACATGGACGAGTGTGTGTAAACACACACTTCCCTGTTCTGTTCTGACAGGAGTGACAGATCGTGTGTTCTTATTAGCTAGGAACCACGATCTGTCACTTCCTGTAGTTAGTCCCTGCCCCTTCAGTTAGAATCACCTCCCAGGGAACACAGTTAACCCCTTCACCGCCCCCTAGTGTTAACCCTTTCACTGCCAGTGCCATTTTTACAGTAATCCATGCATTTTTAATCGCACTGATCGCTGTATTAATGCCAATGGTTCCAAAAATGTGTCAAAATTGTCTGATGTGTCTGCCATAATGTTGCAGTCATGATAAAAATTGCAGATCACCGCCATTACTAGTAAAAAAAAAAATAATAATAAAAATGCTATAAATCTATCCCCTATTTTGTAGACGTTATAACTTTTGCGAAAACCAATCAATATACGCTTATTGTGATTTTTTTTTTTTTTTTTTTTTACCAAAAATATGTAGAAGAATACATATTGGCCTAAACTGAGGAAAAAAAAATTTTTATATATTTTTGGGGGATATTTGTTATAGCAAAAAGTAAAAAATAATGCGTTTTTTTTCAAAATTGTTGTTTTTTTGTTTATAGCACAAAAAATAAAAACTGCAGAGGCGATCAAATACCACCAAAAGAAAGCTCTATTTATGGGAAAAAAGGAAGTCAATTTTGTTTGGGTACAACGTTGCATGACTGCGCAATTGTCAGTTAATGCGACGCAGTGCAGAATCACAGAAAGTGCTCTGGTCAGGAAGGGGGTAAATTCTTCTGGGGCTGAAGTGGTTAATTAGTGACAATGATCATTAGTACAAATAGAGGGGCAAATCTCCTCTCTGGGGACAGACAACAATAAATAATGTACCACTGCCAGAGAAATTCTTACTCTCTGCTATTTCTAATAATGTGATATACCCAATACATTTCTGATAGGCAGATACAATGTGATATTCTGCCTGGGCGTTAGCTTGGGAGCAAGATCTTTATTCATACGTAAGGAAGGCAAGGAAGTAGAAGGTACCTGCTTAAAGAGGAACTTTACCCATAACAATTTGATAAAAAATAATGTTCTTTAGCAAGGAACACACATTCCACATTAATAATTATGCTACTAAAAATTAGTGTATGCTGTAAATTGCCTTCAACATTGCTCCTGTTTCTTCTTGCTGGAGACCGCCATTTTTCTGAAGCCCAGAGCCCCTGAGCAGCAGTAAATCACTAGCCTGTCAGCAGATCGGCCTCTACATTATTGGCACAGCCTGAAATCATCTAGCAGGACTTAATTTTCTGACAAATGTTCCACTTTAAGACTGACTAGTTTTGTATAGTCATATGCATTTTAGGGCATATACAGTTAGATAATATAAATAAACAAATATATAAATATATAGAAGTATATACCACTGGGATTACCATCTGTCCTTTGATATATACCATTGATTTCAGTAACCTAACGTGTATGCTGTGCATGTTGTTCATTGAAAATGATCAGTATAGGATGACCTTTTCATGACATATTGTCATATGTAAAACAATGACATGGGGGGGGGGGGGGTTCAATGCTACCTAGTATCAGTTTTAACCTGCTTTGTCTCTTGAGTCTGTTGTTAGGAAGATTAATATGTATTTATCAGATACTGGTAGTCATTATCCTACAAGGCTCACAGTAGCTTATAGTTGTTCATATTACACAAAAAAAAGTTGTAAAAGACCAGTTAGCCCATTAATTGCTATAAATGGTGATGTGGGCCCTTCAAAGTCCAATGATGTATAAAACACTTTTTTATGGCTGCAGAGCCTCACTGGAACACGATCTTGGGTGGGACGCATTAGTGCACCTATAAGAAACAAACAGAGGAAGAGAGGGTGCCACCAACTAAGGGCTGGTTTACACCAGATGCTGTGGAACTGCATTGGGTGGTATTCCAGTGCAGTCTCACTGCATGGACAAGGCAAAATACCTTGTGTCCTATGTGCCCGATTTACAGCACTTGTATTGGGGTGGTGTGTGGGCACAATGCGCAGCAATCCACTGCCTCACAACTGTGTGGCCAGCAGGTGGACTTTATTAGGTGCCTGTGTGACAAAGTGGCAGACAAAGTTTGTTTTAAATAAAAGGAAACCAATTGCGCCACAGATCAGCCACTACGCTGCACTGAACCAGCCCTATGTGTAGTTTTATTGAAGTCAAGGAAAAAAACACAATAATGACAAAACTGCATATCAAACAGTGCATGTCTCTGCGTTATTCTTCCCATGATAAAAGTTTTTGGCTGATGGTGTGATGGAAGCTGGTCAAAAACAGCAGAGTATATGGCAGGGAAGTTGCCGAGCTAAGCAGAGTATGACAAGGAAGCGACTGGGTCCAAGTACTGCAGCCGGCTTGGATTTCTTGAGCCAAATGACAGAGAAAGTAAGAGACTGGCAATCCAAAGCTGTGGAGATGGTGCCACATGCTACGAACAAGGGGGCATGGCTATGTATTTCATGGCAGATCCACCCCTTTGTCAAGCCTACTATTGATACTGTGAGGGAAGCTTTATACACGCTGCTGCTGTGAATCAACACAGTGGCATAGAATTAAATGGTGCAGCATATCAACAATACAGCAGTTAATACTGGAAGGCATCAACATTAAATAACACAGGACAACATTTTAAATCATCTCACGTGGGTATAGAAGTTTTTAACATATAAAAAAAATGTAATATCACCAGTAAAAAAAAATGAATGTTACCATTAATTACAAAAAGAAGAAAGGGATTCCTTTTCATGACCGGGAATGGCCATACTTGGCTCAAAATTCCTGGTTTTCACTAATGCGATTTCAGATGTGACTTGATTTGCACAAAAGCGCTTGACAATGGAAAGCACAATGTTTTTTGTGCACATTCACATCAATGCAGCACAGCACGTCATGGTTTCGGAAGAGGGTCCTCTACCATTTTGGTGCAATTCCAGTGCAAATTTGGCCTCATAGACTTAATGGAAAAGTACCAAAAATGCATCTACATGCGATTTGATGTAATTTTAATGCAATTTCAGTGCTTTTTTAACCCCACCTACTCTCCTACTCCCAGACACATACCTCTTCAAACATATCGAATAAGGTTAAGCATATGTACTCACCGTTTTATTGATGTGTGTGTAATCGAAGAGCTTTTCCTCATGTGCACAGAGTTCATATACACAAACCAGAACTGACCTCTCCTAATCACAGCACAATGCAGACAAACACACAACACATGAAGTATAAATAAAAAGGATGCCTTTTAAATTAGCACAGCTAATATGCTTATCATTGGCAGAACCTAAAATGCAGAGGCATGAAAATCGCATCAAAATTGCATCAAAGATGCAACCAAGTCATACTACATAATCACACTGAAAATTGGATCCCATTGCAGCCACAGTAGTGTGAACAATGCATCTTAGTATTCATGGATACATACACACAAAAAAGGGGTATATTTAGTAGCATGCATTTAATTTTATAGCCCATACTGTGTTTGTTGCACCCTAAACATATTTATATGGCTTTCAAAGTCCATATACAAGTCAGGGTGACAGCATTAACACTTAACACATAACCATACAACTGATAGCTTGGATAGGAATAATCACATTTCTTTCATAGTAATCCTGGTTTCATATTCATCATTTTATTTCTTGCTGACCATGGATTTCACAAATCCACATGCCGCCCCCAAAATCCACCTAACGGGGACAACAAGATTGGACCTAGAATTTTTCTCTGTTGATCATTTGTGTTGACAATAAATCCTTAGACATCTGGGTATTGCCATCAACTGCCATTTTGCAGCTGTCAACTAATTTATAGAATGGGTAAGCAAAAACAATATGTTGTGGGAGCTATTATTTCCTGTTAATTGTAATGGTTTCTCTAGTTTAATAAAACAGGGCAAAACATAACAGAGGTTTACAGAAAGGATACAAATAAGAAAAGACATAGCATAGAGAATTTTTTCTTAGCTTGTGAATAAAGTAAAGCTGCGTACATTTTGAATATTCCATCTGGTACTGGCATATTTAGAAAAACATTATTTTTTCTTCCAAAATGAACAGTACTGCTCTAGACCGAAGCCTCCCATCCGGTGTGGACACTCCGGGTGCCAGTACAGGAGCTTGCCCATGATCCCAAGACACAAATATAAGAAAAGCCTCACACCAATGTCAACTCCTTTGTTCAACCATTAATGGTATGACACCATACTGTACAGGATGTCCCTGCCTAGAGACCACCTCTCCTTGATGCATATCACCATTATAGGTTTACTATAGGGATAAGGGTTGCTAGGGAGGGGGAGTGACTTATATACCAAGCACTATTAGGAGCTGCTTTGGCTTCTTTAAGCCGAGTTCAAGGCTTTTTTTTGTTTAATAAAGTCAGCAGCTACAAAAATTGTTGCTCCCGACTTTTAATAAACAGACACTCACCTGTCCCACGGTCCAGCGATGTGGCTGCACGAAGGCTCGCTCCTCTCCCCCTCCTCTGCAGCGCCTCCTTTGAAACTGTGGGCATCCGGCCTTGACAGCTTGCGGCTTCACCGCTGAATGCGCACTGCGCATGCGTGAGTCTCGCTGCGCTCCCCGAGTGGACAGGTAATCTTCTGGGGCTTGTGATGTGTCCCAGAAGATTGCCGAGAGGGAGGGGCACATGCCGGAAATGAAACTGTTTTATGGATGGGTTTACTTCCACTTTAAATCGATACCACTTCTTCAATTATGTGGTATCAAGATACTACTTATACATTAATTCAAAATTTTTATACAAATAACATATCCATACAAAAAACATACTTAAAACATATCACCCCTCTCTCTCCCTCTCCCACATCAATAGAACATAGAATAAAAATCAACATTAAGAATAAGTCCCCATAATGATATTGGACATTATGATGTACCCAGATCATAAAAGTAGAAGACTAGAAACATAATGCATAGATAGAAAAAAATGGGGTAGGACATCATGCATAAGTAAATAATGAAACAGTATGAGATAAGTTAGAAAAAAATGAGAGAGAAAATTTTTTTTCACTTCATATTATAAATAGTAGCCAGACCACTGTGAGGAGACCCAAAAGTGCCATGTCAAGACATTTAAAACAACTTTTAATCTTTTAGTCTAGTGTAGAAGAGAGAAGAGGAAAAAGGAGAAAAGCATGAGAACGATTCAATGAAAAGTCCAAAGATATTTCACTACCAATCCAGATATCATTCATAGTTGTGTGTTAGATCCCATTCAAAAATTATTTCTCTATGTATGCGGGTATCCAACTTGAAAATCCAATATACCTCTCTTTTTCCTCAATAGAGAAAACTGATCATCACTTTTTGTCGTTTTGTCTACTCATTCTATGATTTGGATCTTAAGAGATTCAGGAATTGATCCATGGTGAATTAGACAATGTTTCCCTACGCTGGAATCTTTGCATGTCTTTATATTAAATATAGGGTCCTTCATATGATCATACAACCTTCTGGTTGCCCAAGGTATTGTTTTTTTGCAAATCATGGAGGATATAACGTATATTGTGTATCTAGTCTAGCAGTTAACTAATTGTTTTATTTCTGGGCATGGATATCCTGTATGTTATCCCATTAGTGGTGAATAAAGGTGTTCAGAAGAGTTGACATTTAAAATTTTGCCTTTGACCTGAGTGGATAATTTCAGCGAACGCAGCTTCACTTTATTTATGCACATTCTTCACTGCTATAGTAAATTAACCTCAATAAGTTAACTTATGCTAACTGTAACATTGCAACTAAAGTCATATATTTTGTTTTTTCAATGTAATTAATTGGAGACAGATCCTACTGCATGTTTTGGAGACTTCATCTTCTTTCACATGATTCTGGTCTGTGTACCTTTCTCTTCTGCAGTGTTAATTTTGTTGCCGAAAATATTTTCATAGACTAGATTAACATTTTATTTTTTTTCAGGTACTTATATAGCGCTGTCAATTTTACGCCGCGCTTTACATATACATTGTATATTCACATCAGTCTCTACCCTCAAGGAGCTTACAATCTAAGGTATTATTTTAGTCAACTAAAATACGACTAAAACTAAAACAATTCAGATAACCAAAACTGCAATGGCATTTTAGTCAAAAGACTAATCTATGACTAAAACTTAAATGACATTTTAGTCAAAAGACTATGACTAAAACGAATAGCATTACAGCCAATAGAGTTTTTTTTTTTTTTATATTTTAAAGTTGCACTTCTGTTTGTCAAAAAGCAATATTTTTGTTTGGTTATGAAACTTGGTTTTATTTATGAAGACGTTATATATCACAACGGCTAAATCTGTCTCTGTAGTGCATGTTCAAACCTTAATACCATAAATATTATTAGATTTATACTCCAGGAGTATCTAATGAGTTTAGCAATTGTAGAGAAATGTTTAAATAATGCATTACAATTTTAACTACTGTAAATCCATTCGATTTTAGTCGACTAAAATGTACTGAAGATTTTAGTTGACTAAAATGTACTGGTTGTTTTAGTCGACTAAAATGTACTAGAGATTTTAGTCAACTAAAATACGGCTAAAACTAAAATGGCATTTTAGTCAAAAGACTATGACTAAATCAAAATTTGACATCAAAATTAAGACTGCCCCTCTGTTTATGAGACTGCAAGAAACCGAAGAGTCCTTTCAAACAGGCAATGTCTGGTCCATTCAGCAGGGAATGTGTGAACAGATCCCCTGCTGAATTGAAGCAGAACAGAACAAATACCACTTTTGTGACATCTGTCCCCATTTTTTTTGACATGTTGACAGCGCACCTTTCCAGACCCGTGTTTGATCTGTGGATGGCAGGATAAAAATGGACTTGTGGCTGTTACATAAGGCCATCTCTAATTAATCATGTTTAGGTTTGGAAAAATTGATTAGGGCGCAGCCCTTTTCCATTTTTTTAAATTTCATATGGGGACAGATGCAGAAGTATACTAATGTAATCCATGAAATATCCTCATCTGCCTGCCCATGCAGCTGCATGGAGTTTTTGATCAAGACCACCTGAAAAATGAACAGGCAGACCAGATTGGAAAGTCCACTGGAAAGGACCCTAAAAAGTGGTGTAGCTGGTTAGCTAGAAGGTCGTCAACATCACGCCTTACTTATCCAGGCAATAGGACGTCTGATTTTGTCTTACCATTTCAGTGCTATTGCAATCTTTACTTTCAATCACCAAAATGCCATTTGTGAAGCCAGGTTCTTTACCATGCTTGACATAATTAAAGGAGCAATGTAGGTTGGAATGTTGGATTTTTTTTTTCATGCAAGGACTTCTGTAATATTCAAAACCATGAACAGGCTGTAGATCTTTTTTTTTGTGTGTTAGAATGTTCCCTGTACAGGTCCAAAGTAAAACCAAAAAATGACAAGCACGCATGTTGAGAGCTCAATGTTGATTATGCAAGTGCTTTATGCACAATTGTTTGCAGCTAATGTACTACTGGTTTAACAACCACAAACACAAGTTTAAATAAACTGTGCCATGCACAGTGATATTGCGGGATAAGATTTTCATTTTGAAATGCCTTCCTATCTGTAGTAAAGCCTGAATGTACTTGAAAAGCAATGGCTAGCCAGTTCTCAAAGCATCTTATTTTATTGTTGTTGATTCCAGCTTGAATAAATCTATCAAAAGGTTCTTGCTTTTCTATCCCCCTTTATATTATTTTGTTCATGTAAATGCATGTTGCTATTGAGAACAAATGCTTACTGAATGAGCTGTACGGTGATAAATTTTTCTTGTTAGGAGAAATTACATTCACTAACTTGAGCTACTTCAGCATGAAATTGAAAACGAATCATTTTGTCTTAATTTACATTCTTGATTCAATGGAAATGTGAAGTAGTCAAAAGAAGAAAAAAAATCTGTTGCATCTGCTGGTGCAGTATAAATAAGTACATTACAGCCAGTGGCTAAGCAGGCTTCCATTGTAAATATATTTAGTATTGTGTAGATTTTTTTCCGAATTCTATTTATCTTTTTTATTGGATGGAACACAAATATTTCTCATAATAGCTGCTTATTTACCCTCATGTACTGAGTAATTATGCGTATCACTTTTTATTAAATCTAAAGGCAGATTTATTAATCCTTGGGAAACATTTACTGGACCATTATGTGACAACACAGCAGCTCTAGGGTGAAAGCAAGCAATAGCCTCTGCTAAGCGCCTGAAAACCACCTTCCATTCATTCAAGTGTGACTTTTCACACTGGGGCGATGCGCTTATGGGAAGTTCCGAAAAGTCCTTGCACACATCTTTGGGGCAGTTTGGAAGCGCTGTATTTAATGCTCCCAAATGCCCTTCCTGTTGGATTGAATGGACAGCGCTTCCGAAGTGCCGCAATGCGCGAGTTTTTAACCCCTTCTTTGGGGTTAAAAGTGCCCTGCTAGCGGCCGAAAAGCACCACTTAAGTAGCGTTAAAGTGCCGATAAAATGAGTTGCGCTTTAGCGCTAACGTGGCCGCGGCTCGGTGTGAAAGGGGTCTTAACCAGAAGTTCTGTCTGCCTGAATTCTGTGATTAGACAGGTGTGAGAAACATAAACCTTCATGAATTTTCTGCATCTCTTCTTGAAAAGCTCCTAATATGTAATCTGATCTTCATCCCAGTCATAATAAAGAAGATAGTATTATTTAGCAAACTGGCAACACAGCATTTTACATTGTAATATTTATTGAACATATTTGTTTAAACCATGAATTGCAATGACGGAAACTGTTTGGGAACCTTACAGGGTGTAATTTGGCCTATTCCCTTGACAAGATTTGCTTCAGTTTACGCCTGTTCTGGAATGTCTGGTTTAACCACTTCAATACTGGGCACTTATACACCTTCCTGCCCAGACCAATTTTCAGCTTTCAGCGCTGTCGCAGTTTGAATGACAATTGCTCAGTCATACAACACTGTACCCAAACTAAATTTTTATCATTTTGTTCCCACAAATAGAGATTTCTTTTGGTGGTATTTGATCACCGCTGCGGTTTTTATTTTTTGCTAAACAAATAAAAAAAGACCGAACATTTTGAAAAAAATAAAAGATTTGCTTTAGTTTCTGTTAAAAAATTTTGTAAAAGTTTTCTCTTTCACTGATGGGCACTGATAAGGCGGCACTGACAGGCACTGATAAGGTGGCAGCGATGATGTGGCACCAATGAGCGGGCACTGATGATAGGCACTGATATGCGGCACTGGTAGGCGGCACTGATTGGCTTGAACTGATATGCAGCACTGATGGGCATTGATAGGTGGCACTGATGGGCAGCACTGGTGGGCACTGATGGGCACTGATAGGCGACACTGAAAGGCTGCAAAGATGGGTTCTTATGGGTGCCACTGATAGGCGGCACTGCTGGGCATTGATGGGCACTGATAGGCGGTACTGCTGGGCACTGATACGCGGCACTAATAGGCATCCCTGGTGGCACTGGCAGTGGTAGGCATTCTGAGTGGGCACTGATTGGCAGCTGGCTGGGCATTGATTGGCAGCTGCCTGGGCACAGATTAGTATTTCCCTGTGGGTCTAGGGGGCATACCTGGTGGTCCAGTTGGCTTTTCTGGTGGTCCTGGGCGGCTTCCCTGGTGGTCCTGGGCGGGATCCGAGGGGGGGCTGTGCTGATAAACAATCAGCACAGACCCCCCCTGTCGGCTCTCCTCTATTCACGTCACGATCACCGGCTTTTCCTATTTACATCGTGATCAGCTGTGATTGGAAACGGCTGATCACGTGGTAAAGAGTCTCCGTCAGAGAGACACCCCGCAACAACGATCGCCGCGATGCGCACTCCTGGGGGTACGCATCGGCTCAATATCCTGCGGACGTCATATGATGCCCAGTCAGGGTATTGAAACCACTTTGCCGCCATCATTCTGCTATATGGCGGGTGGCAAGTGGTTAATGGTCTACATTGGATCATACCGCAGCATTTCAGTGGGATTGAGATCAGAACTTTAACTTGGCCATTGAAAAATATAGAAAATCTTCTCTCATGTTTGTCTCATTGTTACAGTATGTCTCCTGATCCAATATCTTTCAAATTATAGAAACAATGAACCTAATATTTTTCTGTATAATTTCCTGATGCAACTAGAAATTGATTGCCTCCACTGTGCTTCACAGTTGTTGAAAAAACGATTTAGTAAATTCTTGCCTTCTGTCAGTTTTTTGCAGACACAGCATTGTGTACATTTATTAGGGCCATTTACACTATTGTATTACAATGTGGCAATATGTGCTGCTGGGCATGGGCTACAAGAAATGCTACATACAACTATTTTTTAGTGTGCTATGGTGTGTTAGGCAGTTCATTCAAATGAATGGGCTGCCTTGGTGCAACACATGCTAACACAGCACAATAGTGTTAATGGGCCCTTACCAAATAACGTTTGTCTCATTAGTCTATAGAATGTTACTTGATTAGTGTTGAGCAACAGCTATGTGCACTTGAGAACACCTGAAAAAAGCAACAATTTTTGGTTGTCTCTCAACATCTTCTTGTGTTTTCTTATGGTAGGTTTATTAAATATAATCAAGGGCATGAAATAATTGCACACCTTTAGCTGCCATCCTAGGGTTTCCTTTTGACTTGTCTGACAATTGCATGCCAGGTCCTTGTAATGACCTTTTAGGAAACCCACTGCAAATATGGAAAAAATCGCACTGAATATCTTACGTTATGGTGTAATCCTTAGAGTAGCAATGCATTGGCTATTGTCTCGTTCAGAACAATAGGTATTGACATTTTGAAACTTTCCATCCAGGAATGACGTGTTGGCCAGTGGAACCCATCACTGTCGTCTTCCTGATTTGACCAGTAGCTGGATGTAGAAAATGCACTGTAAAAAGCTTTTGCTCCATTTTTTTTGCCCTTGAAAAAATTGCCAGTCAGCTAACAATTGATCGTTGAAAGTAAATAAGAATAATTGCCCACTGCTTGGTTGCTGATGCAAGGCTTGAAAATATATGTATGTGTGTTATATATATATATATATACAGTATCTCACAAAAGTGAGTACACCCCTCACATTTTTGCACATTTTTGTAAATATTTTATTATATCTTTTCATGTGACAACACTGAAGAAATGACAATTTGCTACAATGTAAAGTCGTGAGTGTACAACTTGTATACAGTGCCTTGCAAAAGTATTTAACATGGATTGTTTGAGGATTTGCATCATTTAATTTACAGAACATGCCCACAACTTTGAAGATGTTTTTTTTTTAATGTGAAGCAAACAACAAATAGGACAAAATAACAGAAAAAAGTCAATGTGCATAACTATTCACCCCCTTAAAGTCAATACTTTGTAGATCCACCTTTTGCGGCTATCACAGCTCCAAGTCGCTTTAGATAAGTCTCTATGAGCTTGCCACATCTTACCACTGGGATTTTTGCCCATTCCTCCTCCAGCTCCTTCAAGTTGGATGGTTTGCTCTTGTGCACAGCAATCTTTAAGTCTGACCACAGATTTTCTATTAGATTGAGGGCTTTGACTAGGTCATTCCAACACATTTATGTTTCCCCTTAAACCACTCAAGTGTTGCTTCAGCAATGTGGTTGGAGTTATTGTCCTGCTAGAAGGCGACCCTCCGTCCTAGCCTCAAATCACACACAGAGTGGTACAGGTTTTGCTCAAGAATATTCCTGTATTTAGCACCATCCATCTTTCCCTCAACTCCGACCAGTTTCCCAGTCCCGACTGCTGAAAAACATCCCCACAGCATGATGCTGCCACCATGTTTCACTGTGGGGATGGTGTGATGTGTTGGGTTTGTGCCAGACATAGTGTTTTCTTTAAAGGCTAAAAAGTTCAATTTTAGTCTCATCAGACCAGAGCACCGTCCTCCATACATTTTTGGAGTCTCCCACATGCCTTTTAGCAAACTCAAACGTGGCATTTTGTTTTTTGCTGAAAGTAATGGCTTTCTTCTGGCCACTCTGCCATAAAGCCCAACTATGGAGTGTACGGCTTATTGTCGTCCTATGTACAGATATTCCAGTCTCTGCTGTGCAGCTCCTCCAGGGTTACCTTAGGTCTCTTTGCTGCCTCTCTGAATAATGCCCTCCTTGCCCTCTCCATGAGTTTTGGTGTGCGGCCGTCTTTTGGCAGGTTTGCTGTTGTGCCATGTTCTTTTCATTTGGTTATGATAGATTTAATGGTGCTCCTAGGGATCATCAAAGATTTGGATATTTTTTTATAACCTAACCCTGACTTGTACTTCTCAACAACATTGTCCCTTACTTGTTTGGAGAGTTCATTGGTCTTCATGGCAGTGCTTGGTTAGTGGTGCCTCTTGCTCAGGTGTTGCGGCCTCTGGGGCCTTTCAAAAAGGTGTGTATATGTAATGACAGATCATGTGACACTTAGATTGCACATTATTTCACTAGTTATGTGACTTCTGAAGGTAATTGGATGCACCAGAGCTTTTTATGGGCTTCATAACAAAGGGGGTGAATACATACGCACATGCCAATTATCATTTTTTTTTTATTTCTGAAAAATAGTTTTATGTATATTTTTTTCAAATTTTAGTTCACCAACTTAGACTATTGCGTTCTGATCCATCACATATAATTCAGATTAAAAAAACATTGAACTAAAGGCTGTAATGTAACAAAATAGGTAAAAAGCCAAGGGGGGTAAATACTTTTGCAAGGCACTGTAACAGTGTAAATTTGCTGTCCCCTCAAAATAACTCAACACACAGCCATTAATGTCTAAACCGCTGGCAACAAAAGTGAGTACACCCCTAAGTTAAAATGTCCAAATTAGCCATTTTCCCTCTCCGGTGTCATGTGACTCATTAGTGTTACAAGATCTCAAAGGTGAATGGGGAGCAGGTGTGTTAAATTTGATGTTATCGCTCTCTCTCTCATACTGGTCACTGGAAGTTCAACATGGCACCTCATGGCAAAGAACTCTCTGAGGATCTGGAAAAAAAAATTGTTGTTCTACATAAAGATGGCCTAGGTTATAAGAAGATTGCCAAGACCCTGAAAATGAGCTGCAGCATGGTGGCCAAGACCATACAGCAGTTTAACAGGACAGGTTCCACTCAGAACAGGCCTCGCCAAGGTCGACCAAAGAAGTTGAGTGCACATGCTCAGCCTCATATCCAGAGGTTGTTTTTGGGAAATAGACATATCAGTGCTGCCAGCATTGCTGCAGAGGTTGAAGGGGTGGGAAGCCTCTTCTAAAGATGATGCACAAGGAAGCCCGCAAACAGTTTGCTGAAGACAAGCAGACTAAGGACATGGATTGCTGGAACCATGTCCTGTGGTCTGATGAGACCAAAATAAACTTATTTGGTTCATATGGTGTCAAGCGTGTGTGGCAGCAACCAGGTGAGGAGTACAAAAGAGTATCATGGTCTGGGGCTGCATGAGTGCTGCCGGCACTAGGGAGCTACAGTTCATTTAGGGAAATATAAATGCCAACATGTACTGTGACATACTGAAGCAGAGCATGATCCCCTCCCTTCGGAGAGGTCGCAGGGGTCGCTGCCTTGCTAAAGAAGCTGAGGGTAAAGGTGATGGACTTGCCAAGCATGTCTCCAGACCTAAACCCTATTGAGCATTGGTGGAGCATCCTCAAACGGAAGATAGAGGAGCGCAAGGTCTCTAACATCCACCAGCTCTGTGATGTCTTCATGGAGGAGTGGAAGAGGACTCCAGTGTCAACCTGCGAAGCTCTGGTGAACTCCATACCCAAGAGGGTTAGGGCAGTGCTGGAAAATAATGGTGGCCAGACAAAATGTTAACACTTTGGGCACAATTGGGACATTTTCACTTAGGCTACTTTTACAGTGAGGCACTTGACAGGCGCCACAGCGCTAAAAATAGCACCTGCATAGTGCCTGTAAAGAGCCTCTCCTGTCTCTCCAGTGTGAAAGCCCTAGTGCTTTCACACTGGAGCGGTGCGCTTGCAGGACAGTAAAAAAGTCCTGCAAGCAGCATCTTTGCAGTGCTGTAGGAGCGGTGTACCGCTCCTAAAGCGCCTCGGCCCTTTGAAATCAATGGGGCAGCATTGGCAAAGCGCCGCTCTCGGGATGGGGTGGTTTAAAATTCCATAGGATGAGGGTGGTAGCGGTGCTCTTTAGCACTTGTCGCAGAAATATCGTTTCCATGGAAAGCTTTGGAGGTTACCGTGGAAACCGTGGAAACAAAAGCGCATATAAGGGCTCGGGCTAGGCGGCCCGCCCATCTATTGAGAGAGCCAAATTGTAAGGCAATGCGTGTGTAGAGGGGAGGAGCCGAGCCCATGACATCACATCATCAGAGTGGTGAGCGAGCGAACGTCTTGTAACATTGTGATAAGCGATTTTACCTTTTTTATTCTTGTAAGTGCAATATTTTAAGGGGGATTTTGAATAAATGATTGAAATGGAGAGCACTATGTTTCTTGCATTTGTATTTGCATGAACATGAACCATATCCCGATGGGAAATATCTCCTCTGTGAGTTGTGTATACAACAAGCTGGAGCAGAAGAACTGATATCGAAGTGGAGAGAAAGGAGGGAGCTTTCATTCAGAGCTTTTTTGGCTCATTGTTGAGGTGAGCAGGCATAACAACTGGTGGAGGTGTGCACAGCTTATTATACCTAAGAAGTGTGGTAGAAGCACAGCGGTGGAATATTTGTACACAGCAATCAAAAAATTACAGAAGTTGATATATACATATGAACTTTTATTCTATTTTATTTTGATTCATGGAAATTTAATGTTTATACTTTTCACTGTGTTGAGATTTATTTATTTATTTAAATAATCACATGATAGTTGGTAGCGCTGGACTATTTACACAATAAATATCTTTGATGGTGACGTGATACACTAAGTGTTCAGCAGCTGCAGATAATTAATTTATAATTGTACATTTGCACAATGATTTAATGTAATTACATAATTACAATTTTTTTTAGCATATGGCTTTTTTTGTGGCGCTGATTTTATATATATATATATATATATACATATATATATATATATATATATATATATATATATATAAAATTTTATCTGTGTGTCTGTTGTACAAAAGAATAAAACTACTGTTAACGTTCATTCATAACAAGGTGAAGGGTCACTAATGAACTGAAACGGGCAATTAATTTCTAATTGTATAATTTAATGGGGATTTCAGCTATTATCACTTTTATTGTCGTACCCTATCGGTATTTTCTTTTTTTTTAACGTGTCTTTCACCTAAGCCATGCATATCTTTTCTTAATCAAATCACTAGACTAGTGCCATGGTTCACTAGTCATAGAAGCTCCTATTTGCTTTGCATAAATTACATGAAAACACGGTGATTGATAGATGTTACATGTCAAAATGGAAGATAACTGTATCATCTTCAGCTTACTAAAAGGTCAAGCACATGGCATAATAGAACAGTTGCAGACAACTTGGAGATAAGATACACCATAAACCATGAGCATTCTCATGGCCAGTAAAATATTGTATTTAAGCTATTATTTTCCCTCTATTTATAAAAGGACAGCAAAATATATTGACTAACTGTATTGTATTGCATAAACTGCACAGCAGACTATGCACTGTACATTCTGCTGTGCATTGTTTGGTTTATTTGTGTTCTGTAGTGGAATTTAACATTTTTAAACCTTGTTTTCTTAAAATGAATGCATATTTTTTAACTACAGTTTCAAGTGATCTGGAGTGCTTAAAAGGGTTATCTCTTTTGGTGCACAATATACCAGTTTTAAGCTTCATGCACAAGGGTGATTTGACCAGCATCAATTCATGATTGTGCCCTGGAAACACTGGTTGGTGTCAACCCTGCTGCCAGCAGCCTGTTGAGATCTATGACAGTCTGAAATAAGTAGAAGCTGGTTGCTGTATTGAGTGGCACTCACGTTTAGGATCGTACACGTTCAGGGACAATTGCAAAATTTCTTGGTTCAAAGTTTGTCCAAACAGATGTTCCAGGTAAATTGTCCACCAACTTCTTGTTTCTCTCATTGACTTGTGTGGCTAAATCATTTCACCTGGGATTCTTGGTCTTCTGCAATCACTGAGGTTTTACTGTGGCTGTTGGTATTATCATATATTTTTCAAGTATGGTGAATGCAGCTGGGGGGTTGAGGGTATGCTTGGATTTTTAGGGGGTGTAAAACTGTAAGATGGGGTTGGGGACAGACTAAGAATTCCATTGGGAAGACCCTCTAGCTGGAGTTCCTGAAAAATGTAAATAATTTGATCAACAATTTAGCCAACTGGCAGCCCAGCGTTGGTAATCTGTTATGCATAGTTTCCATTTAAGCAAGGCATTTAATGCAAGGCAGTCCAGAAATGTTATCTGGTAGTGCAGTTAAGTATGTCAGGTAGCTTATTTAGGTGGAGTCTAATGCCTCATTTCCACCGAGCGGATCGGTTCGGTTCGGTACGATACGATACGGTACGTTATTTTGGGTGTTTCCATTATAAAAAGCGGCCCATACAACCGAACCGTACCGCTCCATTCAAGGCCCTGCTTCAGATGTGGGGCCATAGAAAATGGAATGGTTCAGTTTGGAGCGGAGCTACGATACATATCACTGATTGGACGTGTGACGCCATGCTAGGCATTTTTTCTAAACCCACGTATGGCCCCTGTCGGTCCGACTTGCAGTGGAAACGCTCACCTGAATAGGCCGGACAATTCTAGGCCTTCCAAACTGTACCGACCTGAACCGATCCGCTCAGTGGAAAGGAGGCATTAGATGCCATACACATGTGGTGGCTTTCTTAAACACCCCCTTGTGTTGAAACTGTTGCTATTGGATTGGCTTTTAAGATTGGCTTTCTGTGGTCTGTTGTTGCATGTATCAGATATGATCCAGTCTTATGTGTATATTGCTGACATTGATCTTCTTCTCCCATGGCTTTTAAGATGGAGCTAAATCTGCACTCTAATAGTATGACTTTCCCCATAATGTGCAAGTATGCACAGCAAATTTGAAAATTATGGTATACATAACTGCCAAAAGGACTCCTCGAGTGCTGCGACAACCAATATCTTCCCCATTGCTGCCATTAAAATGCTTTACTGGTCATTTTGCGGGTTTGGTTTCTTTGGCCATCTTGATTGGCCAGTGCAGGGCAATATAGTTTATCCTGGCATTCAAGACATATTGTGTAAACATGTGAGTTGGACATAAGTGGTTCAGTGTAAAATTAAGATAACCTAGGTGTCAGAGCGCTACAGAGTCTCTTCTGCAATAAAAGCCTACCTGACAGCATTTTTTTTTACATCTGCCTTTTTTTCTACATAAAGTCATTATATTTGTGATAGTTATAGATTATTTGTCTGGTGTGATTGCAAAGTTTTCTCTTATGGGCTTCTTCACACCATGTGTATGAACGGGTTGCATAGAAAATAATTATTTTCTATGTGCGATGGTTGTAACAGACATGTAGTGAACCATCCCTATATTTGGTTACTTCTGCTTTCTACCACCAATCTCCAATAGCAATATATATATATATATATATATATATATATATATATATATATATTCCAGAATTAATAAGCAAGTATGTAACAATGATTCTACAAAAAATATTTTGACCAGTAGGGCTCTAAATAAGGAGGATGAAAAAACAAAGAAAAAAGAAGTAATCTCACCATACTTATCATAGGTTCCTTCAATCCCCCAGGCCACAAAGTGCACGTAGCACTTTGTCTCGTTTGGTGCTGTAGATCCTGAACTAGTATAGTCGACAGCTCGACTCCCACACACCTCTGTCTGACCATGCTGCTCGCAAGGAGACAATTATATAATTGGCTGGAGATGATCGCGATGATTGCCCATGGTGTTTGAAATGGTGCATTCGTTAGAGCACCAGACATGTATTGCCTTTACCCAAGTCTCACCAGAGTGAATAACAGTAGAAAGTGAGAGAAAAAGGAGATTGGCAGCTAGAGGAGGGCAAGAGAACTAATTCAAGAGCAGAGTGGATTTTATGGAAAGGTGCTGAGAGAAAATTAGTTTAGTGGTGGGAGAGGTAACTTAATGAAGAAGTGGAGTGGATTGTATAAAAAGGTGGCTGGAGGAAGGGAAAGAGAAGTGAACTCCAGGAGGGAGTGGATTATATATAGAGAGATGCCGGAAGAGAATGTGATTTATGGTGGGAGTAGGGGGAAGAGAACTGAGGAAATAGACAGCAGGGGGTGAATGAGAGAGAATGATAGTGTGGCGGGGTATAGCAGAAGAGGGGTGGTAGCTATTTATCGCTGCTTAAACTCACCCATAGAATTTCTAACCATTTGGATTTCATACAGGGCTGGAGATCACAGCCAAAAATAGAAGAATAAAGTTTTTCTTCCAAAACCTCATAGCACTGGACCTGGTCCATAACATTTGAGTATTGACAGGTTTACTTTGAGCTTATGTGAACAATTTTAGTTTCTGCTCATTGAATATATTTTTAATCTTCTGTTGCTTAACTTTGAAATAATTTGATTGTTTCATATATTTTTGGTGGGGCTTATACATAAACTTCTAAATTGTGTCACTTTTGAAGACTAGTCTTCTCTTCTAGTAGACTAATAAAGAAAGAGTCCTTGTTTTTGCTCAGATAAAATAGGCTTATAGGCTTAAAGGTTTGCAAAAAATGTTCAGAGGTGCTAAAAACTAAAAAAAAGAGTGCTAGATGTTTTAAGAAAAGCAATGGCTTTCTTAACCCTCCTGGCGGTATTCCCGAGTGTGGCTCGGGGTTAAATTTTAGTACCATTAGCGGTAACCCCGAGCCACACTTGGGATTGCATTGCAGAATCCTGGTCCAGGTTACTTACCTTGTCACCGTGATCCTGCGATGTCCCCCCGCTGTGTCCTGCGCCAGATTCTCTGCCCGATGCTCTGTGTGCCGTGCTCCGTTCCCTGTGAGCATTGCGATGCATGGGGGCGGACACCGGCGGCAAATTCAAAAAATACAAAAAACATAACACATACAGTACAATGTAATCTTACAGATTACATTACTGTATCAAATAATTTCACATCCCTTTTGTCCCTAATGCTTTGTCCAGTGCCCTGCATGCAGTTTTATATTATATATACTGTTCTTTCTGTCTGGAAACTTGAGATTGTCCATAGCAACCAAAAAGTGTCCCTTTACGTCAAAAGTGGCTTTAGACAAGCTAGAAAACAGTGATAGTAAATTAGAACACTTGCAGAATTGAGCGATAGTGATTTGTGGGGAAATTAATTATATTATTATTATATTATTATTTTTTAAAATTATTTATAGTTATTTATTATATTATAATTTATGATTTCATATTTTAAACTTTATCATACCCGGGATGTCTACTAGACTCTTGTTTGGACAGTTTTAAGTGTGTTATTACTAAGAATTACAGGCCTACAACGCAAATTTCTATGCAATGTGCCGCTTTGAGATTCAAAAATCTAACTTAATCATACCACCAGGGAGGCTACCTGATGGCTAATAATACAGTTGTCATTTAGAAAGCAGTAGACTACATTGCGTGTAGTCAAAATAAGAAAAACATTTAATACAGGCAACTTTATTTTTAACCACTTCAACTCCAGAAGGTCATAACCAGGCCATTTTATTTTTTTTTGCTATTTAGCACTAAACTACTTTAACTGGTAAATGCGCGGTTGTGCAGTGTTGTACCCATCAAAATTATATATATTTTTTTAAAGAAATAGAGCTTTTTTTTGCTGATATTTGATCACCACTGGGTTTTTTATTTTTTATTATATAAACAAAAGACCAAAAATTTTGAAGAAAAACAATTTTTTTTTGCTTTCTGCTATAAAACCTACCCAATAAAAAAAAAAAAATCTAATTTCTATAAATTTAGGCCAAAATGTGCTTTATGTCAGTGGTAAAAGAAGTTCCAGTAAGTGTATATTGATTGGTTTGCGTGAAAGTTATAGCGTTATAGCAGTGATCAGCGACTTAGAGGGACAGTGATAGTGCGGCAGGCAATCTGACACTGGGTGATTCAATGATCAGTGCTAATGATGTATACTATCACTGTACTAATGACACTTGCTGGGATGGGGGTTAATATCTAGGGCCAGGGTTAAAGGGTTGATGAAAGGGTTAACTGTGTGCCTAACCAGTGTCATGTGTGCAATATGTGTTGCTTTTACTAGTAGATGTGGCCACATCTCTGCTCAGTGTACAGAGTTCTGTGTTCGTAAACACAAGGCTGTGTACTGTGATTCGCTAAGCTCATCAGCAGGTCCTGACCATAAATCATTGGCTGGGACCTGCTAACCGACTTGTGCTATAGGGAATCACAGCACAGCCACGTCACCGTAAATGTGCATGGGGCGATCTACAAGTAGTTAATGTAATTTTAAGAAAAAGATAGATGCTGTAAGTATATATAATAACACAAAAAATAAAACACCATTTAAAAAAAATATTGTCATATAATGGCTGTTTTCTCACATTTGTAATGCCTACTGCAGCGCATAGACAAGAGATATTAACTGATTTAACCTTTTTCAGTTAAATCTGGTGACTCTTTATTGTATGTGGTAGCATACAAACATCTACTGAGTGCTGTAGGGGAACATCATAGGTTGGATAATTTATTCAAATCGCTATTGTCCTCTGTGTGAGACAAGTGGTGGTGACCTATGCATTTTCTTCTTCCCTTCTGCATTGCTGTAAACTTGCTTGGCTGGCCTTACTGAGTGTCATGCTAGGTTCTGAAGATTTGCTGCCTTGAAGACAGTTGGATCATGTCTATCTATCTATCTATCTATCTATCTATCTATCTATCTATCTATCTATCTATCTATCTATCTATCTATCTATCTATATATAGATCTATATATATATATATAATCCAACTGTCTTCAAGGCAGCAAATCTTCAGAACCTAGCACGACACTCAGTAAGGCCAACCAAGCAAGTCATTCATCTATGGATGTATATATATACAGTGGGGATGGAAAGTATTCAGACCCCCTTACATTTGTCACTCTTTGTTATATTGCAGCCATTTGCTAAAATCATTTAAGTTAATTTTTTTCCTCATTAATGTACACACAGCACCCCATATTGACAGAAAAACACAGAATTGTTGAAATGTTTGCAGATTTATTAAAAAACTGAAATATCACATGGTCCTAAGTGTTCAGACCCTTTGCTGTGACATTCATATATTTAACTCAGGTGCTGTCCATTTCTTCTGATCATCCTTGAGATGGTTCTACACCTTCATTTGAGTCCAGCTGTGTTTGATTTTACTGATTGAACTTGATTAGGAAAGCCACACACCTGTCTATATAAGACCTTAAAGCTCACAGTGCATGTCAGAGCAAATGAGAATCATGAGGTCAAAGGAACTGCCTGAAGAGCTCAGAGACAGAATTTTGGCAAGGCACAGATCTGGCCAAGGTTAAAAAAAAATTCTGCTGCACTTAAGGTTCCTAAGAGCACAGTGGCCTCCATAATCCTTAAATGGAAGACGTTTGGGACGACCAGAACCCTTCCTAGAGCTGGCCGTCCGGCAAAACTTAGCTATCGGGGGTGAAGAGCCTTGGTGAGAGAGGTAAAGAAGAACCCAAAGATCACTGTGGCTGAGCTCCAGAGATGCAGTCAGGAGATGGGGGAAAGTTGTAGAAAGTCAACCATCCCCGCCGCCCTCCACCAGTCGGGGCTTTATGGCAGAATGGCCCGACAGAAGCCTCTCCTCAGTGCAAGACACATGAAAGGCCGCATGGAGTTTGCTAAAAAAACACCTGAAGGACTCCAAGATGGTGAGAAATAAGATTCTTTGGTCTGATGAGACGAAGATAGAACTTTTTGGCCTTAATTCTAAGCGGTATGTGTGGAGAAAACCAGGCACTGCTCATCACCTGTCCAATACAATCCCAACAGTGAAGAATGGTGGTGGCAGCATCATGCTGTGGGGATGTTTTTCAGTTGCAGGGACAGGATGACAGGTTGCAATCGAGGGAAAGATGAATGCGGCCAAGAACAGGGATATCCTGAACGATAACCTTCTCCAGAGTGCTCAGGACCTCGGACTGGGCCAAAGGTTTACCTTCCAACAAGACAATGACCCTAAGCACACAGCTAAAATAACGAAGGAGTGGCTTCACAACAACTCCGTGACTTTTCTTGAATGGCCCAGCCAGAGCCCTGACTTAAACCCAATTGAGCATCTCTGGAGAGACCTAAAAATGGCTGTCCATCAACATTTACCATCCAACCTCACAGAACTGGAGAGGATCTGCAAGGAGGAATGGCAGAGGGTCCCCAAATCCAGGTGTGAAAAATTTGTTGCATCTTTCCCAAAAAGACTCATGGCTGTATTAGATCAAAAGGGTGCTTCTACTAAATACTGAGCAAAAGGGTCTGAATACTTAGGACCTTGTGATATTTCAGTTTTTCTTTTTTAATAAATATCCAAAAAATGTCAACAATTCTGTGTTTTTCTGTCAATATGGGGTGCTGTGTGTACATTAATGAGGAAAAAAATTAACTTAAATGATTTTAGCAAATGGCTGCAATATAACAAAGAGTGAAATATTTAAGGGGGCCTGAATACTTTCCGTCCCCACTGTGTGTGTGTGTGTGTGTGTACATATATATAATCTCTATCCATAGATGAATGAATGGTCTGCCTCCTCCATTGATGGAAGCTATAGTATAGGATTCTATAATTGGAGGAGGGGGAAGCAGCAAGGGCAGGCATAGTTGGCACTCTTGATGATACAGCAGCTGTATTAAACCCTACAGCCCTGGAAGATTACTGTGGTGTTGGTGTTTGTGACTAGGGCAGCCAGCAACTGTACAAGGGACATGTCTCCTTAAATTTCAGTACCATCCCTTGTGTTGATTAGAAAACAAATTAACTACACTTAAGCTTCAACTCTGGATACAGTCATGCAGAATAAGTAACGTGCAGCCGTTTTTTTACTTCATCTGAAGTAAAAAAAAAAAGGATCCTTTTTTTTTTTACTTCATTGATCATGTGGAAAATTTTAAGAGCTTTCATCTTGATTCTGCAGTGATGCCCTCTTAGAGGAAACCTGTACTTGCTGGTAATATGTGGGCAAGTATTGGTGACCTTCTGAAAATTCTTGTTGCCTGGCTGTCTGTGTTTAAGGTCTGTGACATGAATATATTTGCAGCCGCTGCATATTAAAACAAGAAATAATTGCAGCCAACAAAAATTCAAAAACCAATACGTTAATTCCTCATTTCAAGACAGTGCCTAGGGTCACATAGATGACTTTATGGTATACTGTGCATTTAATACCACTGTTTCTTTGTTCCCAGCATACAGTTTCAGCTTAGTTTGCCATCATCAGGACAGTAGATGGAAAATGCAGCATTTCTGATCTGCTTCATCCCATGTTCTCAATCATTTATAATTTACCTTTCATTTTCTTATTATGAATTACAGCAACATCTGCAATGATTGGAGCAAAACAGTACATGTGAGGGATCCATTGTTGGATGGTGCTGCTTGCATGTCATGGTTTTTAGAAAAGCAGAATAATATCTGAAATGGGCTACATTTATTGTGACATACTCAAAGGTTTTGCTAAATATTTTTTTCCAAACCGCACATCCAGATAGCAAAGGTAGATTACCTTTTAGGGTATATGTTGAGTTAGGATATTTTTTCCTTACTACTTTGAGGTACATTGCATTATTAGATTAATTAATCACTCTCAGATGTATTTGCTACACTTTGCTTTTTCCCAGTTTTAAGCTATTTGTCAGAAATGTATGAAGGAATAATTGTGATCTCTCATCACCTGTTCCTTATCCCTGAAATGTAAAGCCTGAATAGGGTTTATGTATCCATCTTGTAATGTGATCATCAACATTTTAGTCAGAGTTAGATTTTGTTGTCTATCACTTATGCTTTCTCAAATGATTTGGCATAGAATTTAAAAAAAAAAACTTATAAGGATAGAAATTTGAGAGCTACTATTGGTTACAAAATTTAGAGGTAAATGCTCTGGGGTTGCCACCCTGAGCTGCATAAATCACCAACCATAGACAAGCATTCAGTCTGTAGAGTTCACATTCCTATCTTTAGTGCTTGCTCAGCATCAGTGGCTAACAGGTTAGTGAAGCCATGATCACAAATAAAGCTCTGGAGCATGCACCTGTATAAAAAGTCAGTTGTGGTAGCTCCTTAATTTCTGTTTTTTTAGGTTTCCTTAGGGTAATAATGTAAATCATTTTATTAAACAGCCTTATTAAAATTTAAATCTATGGCTATGAATGAACATTCATAACATTTTGATTTTTTTTTCTAAATGTTATTGTCTTCTACAACTCCATCAGATACTTTTCTTGCTTTTCAGAAATGTATATTTTCAGTTACCCCAGACACAATGGGAATGTATGTCATGTGTCACTACGTTAGCTATTTGCCTGACCTTTGCAGAGCAACACAGCATAATAAGTACATTTTTTAGGCTGTTATAAATGTGGTGGGCCTATTGAACCATTAAGAACATATGCTTGGAGTCATTTACTGTATGTGTGAAATGTAAGTAAGTAGTAGCCTGTATATACCCCTTTATTTTTTTTTAAATTTTTTTATTAGATTTCTTTTGGTGCTATTTAATAACTACTTTTTATTTTTTTGTACAGTGGAAAAAACAAACATTTTGAAAAATAACCTGATGATCTATCTGTCTATTGAATTTCCTGAAGCCATAAACTTCCAGGATAGTACGAACATCCCCAAACTTGGTTAGTTGAGTTTTGTATATTGCATATACAACGTGACAGTCAGAGGGTGTGGGTCAGGACGATGTAATGCACAGGACAACTTGCAGATTTAAGTAGTCAGGAGTTAGTGCCCCCCTTTTGGTGGTGGTCAATGGTGTGTACCTCTTAAATGTTGGTGAGTGTCCCATAAATCTTGGTGGTGTTTTTCCCTGAACATGGAGGTCACTGTTCCCCCTTTGTGGTCAGTTTGTCCTCTTGCTGCTCAGTGTGCCCCCTTTCATTGGTGGTCATTGGGAGCAGTGTTTTACTTACAGAAGATAAGGCAGAAGAGGAGCGATTTATTTTTTTGGTTTTGTTTATACTTGCGATCGCTGTGGTTGGTTCACAGTGATCCCAAGGCACAGGGCCATTTTGATTGGCTCTGTGCATTTTCCCTGTCATTAACACTCTCTGATGGCAGCTCAATCACAGGCCTCCATAGGGCATACTGGCCACCCATGCATATACTCTGGCACTCCAGAGTCAATCTTCCTGCTTCTTTTTTTTTTCCAAATGGTGCTGTAGTAAGAGGGTCAAGTTTGTTTAGGCAACAAAGTCTATACATAAGGTGCTCTAAAAAAGAGGTTTCACCTACCCCTTGCCAGATCTTTAATATACACTATATCTGATAGTGGAGTAGCTCTTCCAACAAAGGTCCTAGGCAACCCAGTTAAGAATTTAATCCAAAGAAAAGTTTTTTTTTTTACTACAAATAGTTACAAGGCACCCTAAGATGCTAGATTTTACCTTTACTCTTCCATGTGCTATTGGAGTCTTGCAAACAACCAGTGGGAATCGGATTTTTTGACAGTCCATTTTGCATAAGGCTAAGCTGCAAACCCATCTCTCAAGAATTGAGCAATGGGTTTGCTTCAGCTTCTAAATGGCCCTAGTGGCACAACATAGAGGCTGGCATGCCTGGTAAATTTAAGATGTAGAACCATAGTGTTCCTGCTGTAGCTTTACATTCCCTTTGTATATTCACCTCAAATTTTAACTGTGTTGGATAAGTAAAAGTCAAAGTCCAGTCTGTTTGGTAACCTTTTTCTTCTTAAAGCCAAAATACAGCAAAAATGTTTTGAATTTTGAAAAGGTAACACCTCTGTTATCTGTTTAATTCTGTGGATATGAAAGGTATGAGTTCAGTATTTTCCTTGCTTCTTTTCTCTGTGGCTCCAGGACAAGAAATGGGGGGGGTTGTCATTCGGACAGGAAGGCACAGAGAGAAATAAAAACACTATTAGAAGTAATGCACTTTATGACTTATCCCGCTTGAATGTTGCATTCTTACCACTCATAATTTCCACACTCACTTAGACAGTCAACTACTTTTAATGTATTTATGTCACAGCCTTAAACACAAAGTTTAAGGCTGTGACATAAATACATTCAAAGTAGTTGACCGATTACTATGACACAAATAATTATAATATGACTAATCGGTGTAGGCTTAATCCTTAGCTGTTTAATGATCGTAAATGACCTGAAATTTTATATGCCTTTTTTTAATTCAGCTGGAACACATAGCAATTGGCTGTTCAACTATCTGTAAACCACTGGAAATTTGGCTGCTTGAGAGTCCATAAGTAAATAAATAATATTTTATTATATCTTTTCATGTGACAACACTGAAGAAATGACACTTTGCTACAATGTAAAGTATTGGAGTTTACAGCTTGTATAACAGTGTAAATTTGCTATCCCCTCAATGTCTAAACATGTGGCAAGAAAAGTGAGTACACCCCTAAGTGGTTTAAGAAGTTATCTTTGGGAAATAGACATATGAGTGCTGCCAGCATTGTATCAAATTGGTCTGCATGGCTGGTGTCCCAGAAGGAAGCCTCTTCTAAATACGATGCACAAGAAAGCCCGCAAACAGTTTGTTGAAGAGAAGCAGACTAAGGACATGGATTACTAAAATCATGTCCTGTGGTCTGATGAGACCAACATTTTTATATTTGGTTCTGATGGTGTCAAGCATGTGTGGCGGCAACCAGGTGAGGAGTACAAAGACAAGTGTGTCCTGTCTACAGTCAAGCATGGTGGTGGGAGTGTCATGGTCTGGGGCTGCATGAGTGCTGCCTACACTTGGGATTTACAGTTCATTGGGGGAACCATGAATGCCAACATGTACTGTGACATACTGAAGCAGAGCATTCTGGGCCGCAGGGCAGTATTCCAACATAAGAACCCCAAACACACCTCCAAGATGACCACTGCCTTGCTAAAGAAGCTAAGGATAAAGGTGATGGGCTGGCCAAGCATGTCTCCAGACCTAAACCCTATTGAGCATCTGTGGGGCATCCTCAAATGGAAGGTAGAGGAGCGTAAGGTCTCTAACATCCACCAGCTCCATGATGTCGTCATGGAGGAGTGAAAGAGGACTCCAGTGGCAACCTGTGAAGCTCTGGTGAACTCCATGCCCAAGAGGGTTTAAGGCAGTGCTGGAAAATAATGGTGGCCACACAAAATATTGACACTTTGGGCCCAATTTGGACATTTTCACTTAGGGGTGTACTCACTTTTGTTGCCAGCGGTTTATACATTATTGGCTGTTTGTTGAGTTATTTTGAGGGGACAGCAAATGTACACTGTTATACAAGCTGTACACTCACTACTTTACATTGTAGCAAAGTGTAATTTCTTCAGTGTTGTCACATGAAAATATGTAATAAAATATTTTGAAAAATATGAGGGGTGTGCTCACTTTTGTGAGATACTGTATATTATGGGGTGCATCCATACACTCATTTTGTGATGCATGCTGGGCTTTCAAATAATAATCTGTGCTAGGAGAGAAGGAGGTATGCCCTTCAGGGCTCTTTATTATTAATATTATTATTATTATTATTATTCAGGATTTATATAGCGCCAACAGTTTACGTAGCGCTTTACAACTTGAGGGTAGACAGTACAAGTACAATACACTTTAATACAGTAGGAATCAGAGGGCCCTGCTCTTTAGAACAGAACTGCCTCTTAAGAGCATAGAGCTTACCACCTGCTGGTTGCAAATGGTAAATGTGAAATATTAATATGCAGTGTTTCATATTTGCTTGATTAAAAATATATTACAGCATTTGGAAAAGTGTTATTTTTGTCAATGCTGAAGATAATAAAATATAAAAAAAAATGGTATGCTATTGCAATACTTTTAATATTACTTTTATTATTACAATGTTTCCTGCTTTTAATAAAAGTCAGTATGGATTTCAACATGGTCATATCTACCCAACAATGAAATACCATTTCTGAGTAGATAGTTTAAAGTAAACCTATCACTTTATGTAAGCTAATACCAGTTATGTTTATTTTCACAGTAAATTACTTAAGTTTGTGTGTCTAATGATCCATAAGTAATGTAAGATTTTTTTTAATAGTGTAACTTTATTGAGGTTGCTTAGGTAACAGTTGCTGTGTTTGATATTATCAAGATAATGAATGTTCACTCTGGATTTTAGTCTCAAACTGAATTTTTTTTGGAACTTATAAAAAAAATATTTTACATTTCTACTTGCCATGATTTAGGAAAGGCAATTTTATTTTTCTGCATAAGCAGTCACTTGTATAGAAGTGACAATTTCACCTATGCTTCATAAGTTCTTCCAGAGCTCTTTATCTGGGCCAATTACTTTGTTCTCCAGAGAAATACTTCCAAACTGTCAAACTGTCCAGAGTGAGCCTGAAACAAAGGTCCTGTTGTATTGTGAAGATACTCATAACAACTTTTATGGGAGGCTGAGAGTGTACAAGTTCACAGTTGTAGCGATAACATGGCACTCTGCACTGTTTGGTTTGTTTATACTGGCAAAGATCGCCTGAGCCGAGACTGACAGAGTCATATAGAAATTTGCTATTTGAGCTGAAATTTACACACTTTAAGTGATGAACTAAGCAGGCTGGTGTTTTCTTTTTCTTACTCAAAAAGTGCAAGGTTACACAATGCAGACGGTTTTCATCTTTTCCCATAAATGCAGAGATTCCTAGGATATAAATGACTGAATTCATCACCAATTCATCAGGGACGCTGAGCTATGCAGTTCTGTTTACAGTGGCAGAAAGTTAATATAAATTTTCATCAGAAGGGGAAGTTTACACATATGATTCTATTTGTCCTTCATTATTAGCACCTGAGTCTAGGCTGGAACGCATAATTGTCTACAGGCACAGGCCAAATAGATGCAAGGGAAAGGCAAATAAGCACACCAAAAATAATTTTATGGTTGTCTGTTACAATTCTCTCCCTGGGATTCTTAATCTAGAAAATCAATAAACAACGGGAGTGAAACTCTTCTCCTCTTTTCAGGCATAGCTTTCAGTGAAATAACACTTGGAATGTTGCTGTCTGCTTTCACTTATTCTACTCTTTTAGTGCAAACAACTGGGTTCAGTGTGTAAATTTTACATTAAATGTATATTAGTAAATTAACTGGTCTGAAAAGACAGGAGGAACTTTAACTTGTTAGTAGGCTGTATTGATTTTTCACCACTGTAGCACAACTAAAATACAGGTCTTACATATATGTGTAAATGTGCAGTAATCCATGTATTCATCCAATATTTAGAAGTGCATCTGAACCAAAAAATGAGAAAAACTGGTCATTTGTATACAAATCTTACATTTAGTTAGCACCTTTACTATTACTACCTTAACTATCATGGGTGAAGGGTATGCAGCTGCCTCTAGAATGGGAAGGCTGGAAGGCCCAGACCGCTGTTTTGTTTTGTGCAACACAATATGCTTGACATCTTCCATGCAATATTCTTGTGCTTGAGAAGGATTCCTATGATCCTCACTGTAAGCAGAAATGATTAGAGGACCTGAATGCACAGAGACTCTCAAGAGATGAAATTATACCAACATCAGCCTAATAACATATTATGCTGACCAAGCCGTTTTGCAGCCAAAGGTAACTGAGTGAAGGTATGCTGTTGTCCATTTCTATGGGCAGTAGCGAATAGAGCTCTTCTTCACAAGTGGTATAGATGTGCTTCTTTTAGCTCATAAGCATTGTGTATTTACTATGTACTAAATTTCACTGTTGGAAAAATTGTCCTTTTTCCATAATTGTTATATAAGCTTTGAAGATATGGTGAAAAGATTGCAATCCTCTGTCAGGTTTTATTGCTATGTGTCTCGCTGGAGAGATCCTCTCTTGATTGGAAACCATTGTCTTGGTTACTGCACAAAATGTGATGAGAAGTCCAAAGTTTTAGAGCAGTCGCAGGAACAGTAGGGGAGGGGAAATCTTGTGAAAAACCCCTCATAGAAAAAAATCATCTTTTCTTTCCTGCTGTGTCCCAGGGACTGGAAGTCAAAGGAAATCTCTCCACCAACTTTCAGACCGTAAAAAAAAAAGTAACAAAAGATGGAGGTTCTAGCCCTTCTCTACTCTAACCAAAAATAAGAAAAAGTTTTTCATAGACTGTAATTCCACATGGCATATATTCCTAGACATACAGGGCTGATTTTTAAATGTATATCAGTGGAAAATAGTTTTCTTGCACCTTTCTTTGTTATATAATATAAAATGAACCACCTCCATACCGTCATACGTATATATATAACCTTCTGTTGAGGTGGTTATACCAAGACCATGTTTGCGGCTACAACCATGATCCTGGTATGTTTTGTTTTTGTTTTTTGTTTTTTTGTTTTTTAGCCAGCAATTCTCCTTTTACTAACAGTGACCTTCGTGGCTGTAAAAACGTTCAATCGCATTTTCAGATGGCGGAAGGGGGTCTCATTTTGATCAGATGCTTTGGAGGCTAGAAGAGAGATATGGAGTGTAATAGATGCCAGATTAAAAAAAAGACCTATCATGGCCCATGCTGTCACAAGGGATGTTGTTCATCCCTTGTGATAGCAATAAAGTTGATCCAAAAAATAAATAAAATTACAGTGTAAAAAAAAATCTAATCAAATGATAAAATCAAAACTATTTTTTAAAGTACCCCTGTCCCCTTCCTTCCATGCTCATGCGCAAATGTAAACACACATGTAGGTTCCGTATCACATCAAACATCAGAGCGAGAGCAATAATTCTAGCTTCAGACCCCCTGTGTAACGCTAAACTTGGAAGCTGTAAAGGCTTTTAAAGTGTGGTCTATGGATACTTTATTGTACTGTAGTTCGTCACCATTCCAAGAGAGTGTGCAATTTTAAAGCGTAACATGTTTGGTATCTACTTACTGTGCGTAAAATCCTCTCTAATATTTTAATACAATACTGGGTATATATTATTGTGTTATATAAATTATATGTTTTTGTTGACTGAAATGCATTAAAGTGTATTTTTTTCAGAAAATTTGCATTTGAAAAATCACTGCTTAAATATTGTGTGACAGAAAATTGCAACACCCACCATTTTATTTTCTAGGGACTCATTTGGAGCTTCTAAGTAATTTTCTAGAGAAAAAAAATGCAGCTTTCTACATGTATGTGAGAAATTTCAGAATTTTCCTGGGGTAAAGTGGAATTAAACTGATTACTATGGGAAACCACTTCATTGTTTTTTTTACAGTTAAAAATCAATCCCACTAGCTTTATCTGCAAAATAGGACTTTACCATTGTGGAAAATTTCATCTCTCTAGTGGGGCAGCCTTATGGAGTGTTCACACCAGATGTGCTTAAAAATACAGGCAGTAATGCACTTTGCTTTAAAGCATTGTACAATACACATTAGTTGCATTGAATTTTAAAGGATCCTATATAATTTAATTTCTGTTGGTAGTTCATTAAAGGAAACATTAATGCTCCATTCACACCTAGGCATTTGAAATTCCGCCCGCAATTCAAAATCAGGGCATGCGTTTGCGATGCCATTGCTTTTTAAGGGCACCCCAATTGCAGTGCGATTTTGCCGCAATTGTCCTGTGACAAATCGTGTAAACAAAATTTTGGGGCACGTGTCACCCAAAAGAAGTTCTTCTTTTGGGTGACACGCCCTGCGATTTTGTTTGTACGATTTTGCCACGATTGGTGCTCAACAAATCGCGGCAAAATCGTGCAAACAAAATCGTGGGGTGCATGACGCTAAAAAGAAGAACCTCTTTTGGGCGACACGCATTCCACGCCTTTGGGCGATTTTGCCACAATTTGTCGCGTGATAATCGTGCCAAAATTGCATCGCGATTGGGGTACAATTAAGAAGTAATGGCATCGCAAACGTGTTTGGTGTTTTGCTGTGATTTGAAATTGTGGCGATTCCAAAAGCCTAGGTCTAAATGGAGCCTAAAGCTGTCATTGCCGACATCAGAAATGCTAGTTGTCATGCTGTTATTCTGATCCTTTTGCATCAATGTATCTAAAGTTGCTAACCTGGAACCAATATGCAGATATTGAGTTTTGACACCACTCAGATATTCCTGATTTGCATTCCTGTTCCAAGTCAGTGCAGATATTGAAGCCCGGGGTATCAGGATAGCGATCCATCTTTTAGCATCCTTATAGAATGGCAACACCCATTTTGGTTTATGAAAGGTTTCCTGTGAACCCTTCAATGGAGTCTACTATTTTTCAAAACCTGGGCAGCATTGATTCAGAGCAGTGAAGGAGATTTTTTTTTACTGCTCTGGTCCTAGATTTGCAGTTTACATCAAAGTCTTATATGGTATTATGCTTTATAACTGGTTCTCCTAAGGTTAGGCAGGAGTGCCTAAGCACCCGGCCTTAACCTTCTGCAGCCTTCAATATGTACCCTAATTTTTTAGAAGAGCTTCCAAAGTGTACACATCTGGCTGAATTTTGCTGACTGCTTTCTATTGGGTTTAGCAAAACAGTCAAGAATATGTATAGGCTTTGTGAGCGATGTTCATATAGTGTGCTCTTTTCTAGTATACCCAGGGGTGAAGGGGCATGTACAGTCTAAAAAAGTCTGTGTGTGCCTCCTCTAAATGGGTGCACAGTCAAAAGAGGTCTATACAATTTTTGCTTGGAAACACAAACCTATCCCTCTGTTATTTGTTATCCACCATTGCTGCCATCAAACATGGTGTTTGTCTTATTGCAGCTGTTTGAAAAAACATCTGATGATATCTTGTGCAAACTGCACTTGACATTTTATATGGGTTTGTTTGCACCAAAAATAATTTTTTTGGATGGAATAAAAAGCTTCACAGCAATTCTAACCAGAAGACATACATGGCTTCTCCTGAAATCTTTAAACTATTGCAATAAACTGTTAAACATTTATTTATATTTCTTTAAAGTGGTATTTTAACCCAAACCCAAAAATTTAATATATTGCAGCTTACCCATGTGATGGTTGCATTAGTGTTCTTTTTATAGGCTTTTTTCCCCTTTGTTTTCACCCGGTGATCGGGCCCCCACTCTGAATGAAGGAGCCAAGCGGCACCTTTGAACAGCAGCATTGTCAGTCTGGGGATGTTACCCTGTTTCCCCGAAAATAAGACCTAGCGTGATTGTCTATGATGGCTGCAATATAAGCCCTACCCCCCAAATAAGCCCTACCCTGTTTCCCCGAAAATAAGCCCTACTCTGAAAATAAGACCTACAAGGACTTTAACTAGGGCTTATTTGGGGGGTAGGGCTTATATTGCAGCCATCACCGACAATCACGCTAGGTCTTATTTTCGGGGAAACAGGGTATATGTCTAAACAGATTTAGATACACTAAACAAATTGAAGCCACATTCCAACTCACACTGTATTTACAGAAGCAGTTACAGCAACATTTTTTTTCCTTTTGGGATAAATATTTAGCATGAATAAATAAAAGCTGATCATTGTAAGCACCCCTGTGAGTGTTACATGGTTTATCTCAGCACTCTAACTGCTTGATTTATAGGAGAGCATGTTCTGTTGAACAATAGCAAATTCCCAGGCTGAATCATCAGAAAAAATCAAGGAAAGAAAGCCTAAAAAATAAAACTAATGCAGCCATCACATCTAAGATTTAGTAATCTGCAATATAATTTGCCTTTTGGGTTTAATACCACTTTAACCACTTCAGCACTGGATACTTTCTCCTCCTTCCTTCCCAGGCCAATTTTCAGCTTTCAAAGCTGTCACACTTTGAATGACAATCACTCAGTCATGCAACAGTATACCCGAATTTATTTTTTTTAAAATCATTTTAGACAGAGCTTTCTTTTGATGGTATTTAATCACCACTGATTTTTATTCTTGGTATACAGTATAGAAAGAATACTGAAAATGTTAAAAACAAAAATGTTTTTTTTTTTGTTTCTGTTATAAAATTTTGCAAAGAAATAATCTTTCTTTATAAATTTAGGCTAAAATGTATAAAATGGTAAGAATAACCCAAATCGGTGTATATTATTTAGTGCTTGTGAAAGTTATAGCGTCTACAAACTATGGTACATACTGTATATTTGAACATTGATCACTCTTGATGTACAGACTGCCTATCTCATTATTGAGGCCCTAAAATGCCAGGACAGTACAAATACCCCCCAAATTACCCATTTTTAGAAAGTAGACAGTCCAAGGTACGATGAGCTTTTTGAAGTTGTAATTTTTTGGAACATGAAGAAATTTGTGAAAAAAAAAATGTATTTACTTTTTTTTTAAAACCTACTGCCACCAAAGCAATACAGCACCATCATATGACTAGTATGGAGGTGATTAGGAACACTGACTGGTGACTGTATATTAAAAAAAATATATATATATGTATATATATATATATATATATATATATATATATATATATATATATATATATATATATTGTTTTTCAATGTTTAACATTTTTTTCTTCCTTCCTTTTTTTTTTTTTTTTTTACATACTGTTACCAGAACAGTCCAGTGTTACCATAGTGAGACTGTACTACTCTGGGGAAGTTATCAGAGTTTTTTTTGCACTATGATTGCTTATTCCTAGAGTGTAAGCTCTAGCAAGCAGGGCCCACTGAGTCCTCTTGTACCAAATTGTAATGTAACTGTAATGTCTGCCTTCATTTTGTTAAGCGTTGCTGGAGCTATATAAATCCTGTATAATAATAATAATACCAATGATATTCACTGTTATAAGCAATAATTTTTATGAATGGCATCCATTCACAGGGTGTACTATTGTTATAGCTGTGATTGGTCACAGCTATCACATGGTATAGATGCGCTGTGATTGGCCCTGTTTGTACCATATTATCACTGTAACTAAACGCAAAGATCAACACAATAGTACACAATGAATGGCTATGAATAAAAGCCATTCATTGTGTACAACTTTCCTATGATTGCTGTGATTGGTCACAGCGATCACATGACATCAGGGCTGGCCCGGTACAACAATCTGTCATCCGGTGGACACAGCGTGTGATAGATAGCACTACAGTATGATCCCTAGGGTGCTCAAGGCATGTGACTGGGTGGACATCATATGACGTTCACCCAAAACTGTAGTGCTCCTGCTCAGCCGTCATTTGTCTATAGGCTGGATGAAAAGCAGTTAAAATACGCTTTAATTGTTCGCTAGATGATGTTGGGAGTTTACTTATTTTTTTAAATATGCGCAATATAGGGAAAGTATATAAAGTATATAGGAAATAGCTGATACATATAAGCATTTTTCTTCTTGTATATAATATTACAAACAGAAGCTGCATAGCTGTAAACTTCAGGAAATCGTTTCCCTTTTATTGGTTGAACCAGATGGACTTGTGTCTTTTTTTCAACCAAACTAACTATGTAACTATGTAAATGATAAAAATTGGTGTTTATAGGGTATTTCATAGGCAGGAAGCTGCATTGTATTGCATTATGATGTACACTGAAACTCAGAGAATATATAACATTCTACAAGCCTCAAGCCTATTAACGTGATTAAGATACCCGTAATGTAGTACAAATAGAATTTGTTTTAGATTAATAGTAGGAGTCGTAAATACCACAGCCCCTTATTTAGTAATGCAATGAAACAAATGTGAACAAAAATCCATTTTCTAGTAATTAACCAGTATTTCTTTTAAAACTTGTTTAATTACTGTATCAATTAGTCTTGTTACAGTGAAAGGTCAATTGCTACAAATGTGTAATTTCATTCTTAAGCATTGCTGTGATAAAATTGGTTTGTGGCAATTAGGTCATTATATTTCTTGTATTCCATTTATACTCTGTCTTGTATTTTTTTTTTCTTTTTTTTTGTGCCTAGAAACTGGTTTGATCTTTCAAGCACAGAATTGAGACAACTTAAAGGGCCCCTTTAAGTTTAACATGTTCTTGACAGCAACTCATGCCTTTGAGTTTGTTTTATGAGTTTATGTGATATCATTAAGGTTAAAGATTTCCAAATTATTTACATTTTTGCATCTGTTTGGAATTGGACACTTGGTGCATTTTATGTAATTTTCGTGTTTTGTTATCTGCAAAGAAATGTTTTCTTATTTAGAAACCTTTTCACAAAAGTATAATCCATGTTTATAACCAATTTTAAAGTTGTCTCAGTGGGCACTTGATTGAAACTTCTAGTCTACTGCTTAGTAACATCAAACAGTGCAATTGCAGATCATGCCAGTGTATTGGCTGAGGTCCCAGTTGACCACAAAGGGGATCTCACATGCAGTTCTTCATCTCCAACATGTTTTGCAGGACAAAAGCCTGCTTCCTCAGGGAGGACTCGCATAAATCTCTGCTATTGATAGCATTAAATGTAAATTGTTCCCAAGAATTGAAGGATCGCAGCCTGTGTGTAGAGGATGTATTCAGACTTCACCAGTAAACATATATAAGAATTGTAACCAACAATTACAGCAGAGTTGAAATAAGCCCATTAGTAATGATGATCACGATGCTTCACTACTATCTCTCTAGCTCTCCCGGGTTTCCACCTACAAAAGGTTCCCCAACATCCATCCAGAGGATCAAGCTCCTGGAGATCTTTGTTCTCACCTAAAGTTTCATGCCAGCCTTTGCAATGATAAAGCCTGAGCCAAAAGGTTTGCAGCTTTGGGTTTGTGAAAACAACACTTGATACTTTGCAAATGAGTAATTTAGTCTAAATGCTTATCTTTTGTATTCTGATATTTACCTTGCACATCCACCAACAAAAATCTTGATAAATGCAGCAAACTCAATGGCGAGTTCCAAGGAATCATGTTTAATAAATGCACCCTATTGTGAGAAATTTATATTTACATGGCATTTACTGTTGCAGGTAAACATTTTCTTATTGCAGTGACCTTAGTTTCCTTTCATGTTTGTGCCATCTGTTTTCCCTTGCTATGAGCCATTGGCCGCATATAGCTGTCAGAAATCATATGGACGTTATATACCAATAGCTCTGCTGTAGCTTTCTAGTAAACCTTTCTCTGGTCATCTACCCATAGAATAGAGAACCTGTAGATTACTAAAATGGGGTCCCAAACACATTGCACCTACACTTTTTTTTTTTTTTTTTTTTTAACACATAGCATGTTCCTATACTGTGGCGAAGTAGCGACAGTGTCATCCATGTTTGTTAAAGGCATGGAAACAGCATCAGCAGTTAGTGTTTTATTTTCCCCCTAGAATGGTTTGTTTTTCCAATATTTTGTAGGGCTTTATGCTGTATGGTCATTTTTAATGTATATATTTCTTAGTGTGTATATTTCATAGCAGATATCCTCATAACATGTAATATTGTTCTATCATCTCCCTTGCTTTTTTTATCAAATCGTGCGTGTACACACGAAGATCTCAAATGCAGACTTGCTTCTTACTGTTCAAGCCTGAGCAAGGTTAGGGAATGATTTTTAATATAGCCGATAAGCAAGGGAAGTTGCATTTTGCAAAGGAATTTTCCACAGAGCTTATTGATTGAAGTTTCACTGTGCAAAGAATACCCAGTCACATGCAAGGAAAATAAAAAGCACTTTTGTTGCACATGATTGGACGATGAATATTAGCAGAGCTTCACCTCATTCAACCATGTTTTGGGGTAAATTCCTTTAAAAAGTGCAACTTCCCTTGCAAAGTGAACAGTCTACTGTTTTTTTTGTATCACAGTATTCTTTTTTTTGTCATAAGTACCTTAAACAAGCTCAATAATTTGCTCAACACAAACAGTGTTTAAACTGCTCCTGTAAGCAAAATTAAATGGATTAACAAACATCTGTGGATCTGTCACTGCTACACCACATGGACTACTACTGAGGCACCTTCTATGTAACAGCAGCCAAACATTGGCCAGTGTATTATGGGGTGTGGCCATACATATTTTTTATTTAGGCTACATGCACATGGACGTAATTAGGAATAAAATATGTTTGGTGTAAAAAAAAATGTGGTTTTCCCACAGCTGGGAAACCACAGGTGGGGCATACAGCCAGCCTTTGAAGTGAATGGTTATACACCCCTGTACTCATGTAAGCTATGATACTTTGTTTTTAGAAGTGTTGAATTGAGTAATATATATTGTGTGTGTATGTATGAGTAAATGTTGATGCAGAGAAGTACAAGGGCACACAGCCATTCACTTCTATGGCCGGCTGTATGCCCCACCTGTAGCTCACTTGCTGTGTAAAAACATGTTTTTTATACTAAGCATATTTTATGTCTAACTGTGTGTATGAGGCCTTACAGTAAAGTGAATATGCTAAGGGGTGGGGGCATCACTGTAGTGTATTATTTGAACTCTCAGCCTTTTATCAGTAATCTGTTGACCTGAGAACTTCTGCTTGTATTGCAGGAGGGAAATTACCAAATACCCCGCTGCAGCTGACTAGCTGTCTCTGAAACACAGAAAGCCTAATGAAAAAAAAAAGTCAAAACTTAGAAGTTTTTCATAGCTACTAAGACCTGATTTGAAAATTTGAATGTGATTGACAACACAGAACATATTACAGTAGTCGCACTACCATTAACCCTTTGATGTGCTCTCTGAAATCTGGCGGTGATTACACATTACTCGAGTTTTTGAAAATGAAGCATAATGTTTGATTTTAGCATGGTTGCAGTGTTTGCTGGTTATAACCAACAGATTACTGTCCTATCTCTGGGAATGCTGTATGGAATTTAAACTTTTATACCTGCTGCTATGATCCCGCCAATATTCAAACCAATAAGTAAACATTTTGTGTGTACTGCTCCCTGAGAATGATGGGTGGAAAGGTTTCCTCCAATCTTAAAGTGGCTCTAAAGGGAGAAGGTGTTTTTTTATCTTAATGCATTCTATGCATTAAGATAAAAAAAAAAACCTTCTGTGTTCAGCTCCCCCCTCAGCCCCCTAACACTTACCTGAGCCTGATCTCGATCCAGCAATGTTGCACAAGAGACTCGTGTGTCTGGGATTCTCCCTCCTGATTGGCTGAGACGCACAGCGGGCGCCATTGGCTCCACTTGCTGTCAATAAAAGTCAGTGAGCCAATGGGAAGAGAAGGGGCAGGGCGAGCTGTGGCTCCATGACTGAATGGACACACAGAGCAGCATCTCGACTCGGGTGCTCCCATAGCAAGCTGCTTGCTGTGGGGGGCAGCAAGGAGGGGCCAGAAACGCCGGCGAAGGACCCGAGAAGAGGTGGATCTGGGCTGGTCTGTGCAAAACCACTGCACAGAGCAGGTAAGTATAACATGTTTGTTATTTTTAAACATAAAAAACAAGACTTTAGTATCACTTTAAAATGAGAATTTGTAATACCTGTGCCCAATATTGGCACAGTATAGCATTTGCCTATTTCCTGAGGTAGCAAAAGAGAGGATTAAACCCCTTTCACAGTAAAACAGTTTTCAACAAGCTGCCAATAAATCTCAATGGAGGATACTGTAGGTCAATGTTTCTTAACTCCAGTACCCCCAAAACAACAGGTCATGTTTTCAGGCTTTCCCTCAGATGAAACGGCTGTGATAATTACTAAGGCAGTGAAATGGATCAAATCACCTGTGCAAAATAATGGAGAGCCTGAAAACATGACCTGTTGGGGGGTACTTGAGGACTTGAGTTGAGAAACATTGCTGTAGGTAACCACTTATTAAACCCTAAAAATAGAGAAAAGTTGTAAGTGGTTCACTTTAAGCTCCTTTGACCTAAAATGGTTGAGAGCCCAAAGCAATACTGCATATTAAACTTGACTTCATCGTACATGAAAAGATAATGGCTCAGGTTTCATTCACATATGGAAACTTACAAATTTGAGAATTGTAAATAATCAGAATAAGTAACGTTTGTTCTTGGCTGTTTTCCTCTTAGACCGTTATATAATATGAATTTGCTCTACCAAGACGCATGCCACTGTTAAGATCAAGACCAGTCTGCTGTTATAAGTTCAGCTGAAGTTCCTTAAACACAACCAAGCTCTCATTAAGAAGATCAGAAGGCATGTATTTCTGGAGAAACACAATCCATGTGGTTGCCAGGAGTTGACATCAAGTTCGTAGCACATAATGATAATAAGAATATTCCACCATGTTGTAGTAAACATTTGACCTGAAGACTTCTTTTAAACCATACTTGCTGGACGGTTAGGTAGTTCCTAGTAAAGTATAATCTAGCAGCAAATTCAACTATTGAAAAAAAAAAGTGCTGACATACTTTTCAGTCTGTGTAACTTATGTATGATGTTGGTTATTATGTGTCTATTGCAGACAGATAAAACATGAAAATAATTAAATAGCTATGTTCAACTATTACATGGTAATGCAGATTAAGTAATGCAGATTAAAAAAAATTACAGAACACGCTGTCCTCATTTTAGGACTAGTTATCTATCAAGAGCATATGGCATAGGTACCTCTGGCCTGTAAAATGGGGGAGGGCCTGTGTAAACATTCTTGTTTCTCCTGTTCCACATAATAGTTTCTCGTATCATATTTCTTCTGACCTCGCTATCTGAAACCAATTACAGGAGATCCATTTGGGCTGCATCTATTTTCATAAAAAGCCTAGGCAGCAATGTTTTTCTCAGAGATGAATATCAACATCAATATGCTTCTGAGTGCTTTGTTATTTATGTTACAGAAGGATTTTGTAGCCTTCAGCTCTCAAGAATGTGTCATGCTGTGCTGTTTATACATTTCAGATATTAATGGGCGTAGATGTCATTTTTCATTTTACTGGTTAAATGCAACAGGCTTCTAGGTTAAACTATAATTTTTTAGGGCTAAAGCATGTAGATGTGCTGTGCCTTAACAAATAAGCATATTTTCAGTTTAATAGAGAAAAGTGGTCAGTGATCCAGTCTGAAATAATATTTCCCTTAGTGAACAGACTTTTTTTTTTTTTTACTTTAAAAATCTTGTACTGCCAGAAAACCCTCTGGCAGTAAACTGGGTAATGAGTTATTTTTAAATAAGTTATTTAAAATAAAGCTGCATGCAGTATTGCTAAATGTGCAGTTATTAATAATTTGTACATATTTATATTTAACTAAATATAGGCATTTACTTCTGCCACAGTATAAAATTTAGCTTTTTTTTTAATAGGAATTGTTTTGAATGAGCTTTTTTTATGGTATCAATTAGATTCTGAAGTCACAGCGTAACAGAATGTGTTACATATTATTGCATATATCATATATAATAGTGTCAAGATGAATGTAATGTGATGCCTTATAATTCTGCAATTACTAGGCAAAAATTTGTGTTTACACACCAATTGTAAATTTCCATGCCACCTGTAATCAAGCCCTAATTTAACAGACCACCCAATACCCTTAATCCCAAGACAGTTTTTTCTTAAGACTTGTCTTGTGAGTAGCACAGTCCAAAAGATCAAAGTATACTACCATGTGGTTTTGGACTGCAACTCGTATGTGTGATAAAATCTATTATGTCAAACACAAGTTCAATTTCTTTATATTGAAGCGATGAAGGTTTTGCTAGCATTTTAAGCATTATCTATCAGTATTTCAAGATGTATAATTAACAAAATCACTTTTATTTGCAGACGTTTTACGTTGAAGCTAATTATTTTCATGCATGACTTCATATCTTTTATTTTAGTTCCCTGAATTGAGTTTTTGGCACAGTGTATCCTGAAATGTATGTGCAGCCAAAACCTTCTTTCTTGAGAGTGGGGAACAGTTAGAACTGTCAAGCTTTTACTTCTACCCAGGACACCATTTAAGATACATGCCCTCTCTTCCTATCCTACTGACAACCTTTTACCAGACAGGTAGTGAGGGGAATTCTCCAACAGCAACACAGACAGAAACAGTACACTCAGGGAAGACTAGATCACCTGTCGGATTTTCATTCCTCTCTGTGTCTCTGCTGCAGATTTTCCTTCACTTCCTGCCCAGGGAAACCATTGTTGGCAAGACAAAAATGGTAAATCTCTCTAACAAAGTCCCACATAGCAGTAAAAATGACAAGAGTTCCAATCCTTGCCCTGTCTATCCAAAACTAGAAAAAAATTGTCTTGAGATACAGTACAATTACAATCTTTGTGCTACATCAATTAAATGGATTGTTAATTACAATCTTAGCATTGTGTAAGGGCTTTCCTAATTGTATATAAATTGAATGGATTGTTTAGGCAGAATGGTAAATCTCAAAGTAAACGTAAATTGTCCCAAAGCATTTTTCTGTTTCAGCTATGTCTGCCTTATGTGGTATATGCTTTTTTTTTTATAAAACTTGAGCCATTACATTATGTCTGGCTGTACAATCAGATTGTATCATATGTGGCAAGGTTTGCATCTGGTATTTCAAATCAATTTATATTCATCAGTTTGGGTTATACAATATATGCCATTGGTTCTTGAGTGATAGATTGTAAAATTTTAGATGGTTCTTTTGCTTTATGAATATAAATTAATAAGATTGTGGCTACAGTGATATTTAATATGATAAAGGATCGTGTACGTGTTAAAGTGGAACTAACTTCTGTTAATAAAAAAATGCTAGGATGCTAGGGGGTAGAGTGTTTTGGCAGAAGAGACATGCATAGTCTCTTCTGCCAAAAACTTGATGCAGATACAATGGACACTCCCAGCATCGTTAAGATGCAGAGAATGGAGCCAGGTGCAGGTGTGATGTAACTCCTGTGAGCGTGCTCAGGACTTAAATCATCACTGGTCTCCCGATGGCTGAAGATGAGCGATGGTGGAACAGGAAGCAGCAGGACAGAGGGATAGCAGCAGGGTAAGAAGGAACAACCAACAGCCTGGATCAGCACTGTACTGCTGGGCAGATACTTGAACAGAGTGTACATTTGTACACTATCAATAAAGTCAAAAATAAATAAAGTTCAATGCGCTTATAGTGCAATTTACACCCCCTCACCTTCACTGCAAAATGGACACATGCCTATTTGCTAAAGCAAAGTTTAACATATAGGTTGTGACAGTAGGCCCTTACTCACAAAACTTCCTATTCTTTATCAAGCACCTGAGACCTCTCAGCTCAATAAAAAACCTGAAATGAACTATTTTAACATAGAAGGTGTAACACACTTCCCACCCACAACTAACATAGAGGCATTGGAAGCTGTTTTTGTCACTATACATACATTATCTTATGAGTGGATGTGTAATTCGAACCTTCGGGACCTCTAATGTTGGCACTTTGCACTAATACTGTTAGGCTACACTGGATGCAGAGTGTGTGTGTGTATATATATATATATATATATATATATATATATATATATATATATATATATATATATATATATATATATATATATATATATATATATATAAATATATAAATATATATATATATATATATATATATGTATGTATGTGTGTGTGTGTATGTGTATATATATATATACACACACACACACAATCTCACAAAAGTGAGTACACCCCTCACATTTTGGTAAATATTTTATTTTATCTTTTCATGTGATGACACTGAAGAAATTACACTTTGCTACAATGTAAAGTAGTGAGTGTACAGCTTGTATAACAGTGTAAATTTGCTGTCCCCTCAAAATAACTCAACACACAGCCATTAATGTCTAAACCGCTGGCAAAAAAGTAAGTACACTACTAAGAGAAAATATCCAAATTGGGCCCAATTAGCCATTTTCCCTCCCCGGTGTCATGTGACTTGTTAGTGTTAAAAGGTTTCAGGTGTGAATGGGGAGCAGGTGTGTTAAATTTGGTGTTTTCGCTCTCACTCTCTCATTCTGGTCACTGGAGGTTCAACATGGTACCTCATGGCAAAGAACTCTCTGAGATATGAAAAAAAGATTTGTTGCTCTACATAAAGATGGCCTAGGCTATAAGAAGATTGCCAAGACCCTGAAACTGAGCTGCAGCATTGTGGCCAAGACCACATACAGTGGTTTACCAGGACAGGTCTCACTTGAAATGTTTGCCAAATTAGAAAATTCTATCAAAATGGAGATTCTGAATGTAAGAACTGACATGAACTGACACAACACTGTAATTAAAATATATATATATATATATATATATATATACCCGCCTGAAGTGTATTAGAAACCGTGCACCACGGAATGCACACCAACAACACTACACAGGTCAGCAGTGTAGGCTGCATTATATAGTGTGGGGCGTGGACTTAGTTCCCTGAGCCATGATTGGCCAAAGGCAACCCTGCCTTTGGCCAATTATGGCTCTCTTAGCAGAGGGCGCTGGGATTGGCCAGAGCATGCAGGTCAGGTGCATGCTTTGGCCATTCATCTTACAGCAATACACTGCGATCTTGCAGTGCATTATGGGACGTTCCACAGCGCTCAAATTTGCCGCGAACGCCCCGTAATGTTCGCTCTTCGGCGAACAGGTGAACACCCGATTTTCGAGTCGAATGTATGTTTGACCCGAACATCGAGCTCATCCCTAATGTTAGTGCAATTCCAGCTGAAACCTCGAAGAGAAAAAAGTGATCCAAAAACTTGATTGGGTAAAATTACTTTGTTTTATTAAAATGACCAATATTTTCTGTTGTAATTAGATATAAGCAAGCAATTCTGCAGCTCATGGAAAGGCTCAAATGGCATATATTAAACAGTGGGTATTAATGCTGGGTAGAGAAGTATACTGAAGTGGCCCAATCCTATCATAATAAATACTTATGAAGAAGCACACAACCCTTTGTGAAAGTAGATATGCGTTACAATATGCTTTTTATTATTGTATGCAAATATTTAATTATCCAAAAAATAGTCTGACGATGTGTAATATTTACTTCATGTAAAGCATATACAGTTCTTACTATGTGCATCAAAAATATTTACAATCTAGAATCCTGTATCAATTATTGTATCCAGTAAATACTACTGTATATAGGTTATATATGTAAATTATTTTCTTTTTGAAATTACTTGTGTATAAAATTAGTTTTTTTTATCTCTTATCAGCCTTGGTTTATCTGTTTGAAGTTAGTCAGGATAACTGTAATTATTATATTAGTGTTTTTTCGCCTGGCCTGCCACTTTCAGGGCCACCATGACTTATGCCCTGTACACACGGTCAGACATTGATCGGACATTCCAACAACAAAATCCATGGATTTTTTCCGACGGATGTTGGCTCAAACTTGTCTTGCATACACACGGTCACACAAAGTTGTCAGAAAATCCGATCATTCTGAACGCGGTGATGTAAAACATGTACATCGGGACTATAAACGGGGCAGTAGCCAATAGCGTTCGTCTCTTAATTTGATCTGAGCATGTGTGGAATTTTGTGCATCGGATTTGTGTACACACGAATGGAATTTCTGAAAATGGATTTTGTTGCCGGAAACATTTATAGCAAGCTCTCAAACTTTGTGTGTCGGAAATTCCTATGAAAAATGTGTGATGGAGCCTACACACGGTCGAAATTTCTGACAACAAGGTCCTATCACACATTTTCCATCCGAAAATCCTATCGTGTGTACAGGGCATAAGAGTTTGCTTTAGAGTTGATACCTTTAAATGATAACACATCTCCCCCACTCATTTAAGCTCATTGTTGTAACAGTAGTTCTTATATCATGCTTTCTGAAGAATTTAGTTATTGGATAGTTAAAATTGAACTTGGGGAGAAACTAGAATTGAAAACGTAGAGTGGAAATGAATAGTTTGAATACTTTGACTTTAAAATGGAATGCAAATAGAAATAAAGCAGTTATACTCAAATTCTGCTATCACACTGTTAATCTATGTCTCCAAACACAGATCTCAGTTCAGGTGTAATGAGTGGATGAATTGTAAACCTTTATGTTTTTTTCAGCCTCATTTGAATGGCTTAGGAAATGTGTTTTAGTGCTCAGTACAAGGGAAACATATAAGTGTGCCACTTTCCTTAGTATTATTGTTATTATTATTGTAGTTTTTTTTTTGGTTTGTCAGTTTACACAATTGCTCATTGATTTAATGGTTACAGAGAAACTGATGGAAATGTGTCAGTCTTGACTCATAAGCACTTGATCGTTACAGTTTTCATTAGTCAAAATAAAATTCTGTTTCTGGGAATGTTCAATATGTACATTATGAAATGTGAAAGTAAAATGATGCAACGGCTATGGAGAAATTGTAGCATGAGCTGTGAAATGACTATAACAGATATGATGTCTGAGTGATTTTCCAGTATGAGCTTATATCATCTTTGATCTTTTGAAATGGTTCCTTTACCTGCTGTGTTTACAACCAGCCATTTAAATGCTACGTATTAAAGACAGTCATTTCAATGTATGAGAAATGAAATGTCATTATAGTTTTAGGCGGGAAATGTAATTGTATATTTACTTTGTTAACAGCATAGACATACAGGGTAAGGTTGGAAAGGGTTACATACAATGCATTCTGCATAAGCAATGACAGCAGTTATAAAGTTTAATGTAAAAAAGTTAGCGCAACTTTGCTGTCCAACTGAACATCTGTCAAAAAACAGTTCCTTGCTCAACCTATTCTCTTGTCTTCTACCTTCCCTACTTTTCAGCATTGCAGCCTCCATACAAGAGAAATATGCAATTCATTAGAAAAAAAAAAAAAAAATTATATATATATATATATATAATATATATATATATATATATATATATATATATATATATATACTCAGCTGGATGCAGCTCTCACTCTGGAGGGGTCAGGAGCGGCTGACTCAGACTCTCAGTAGCTTAGTGAAAGGCTGAGCCTGCTGCCGTTCCAGGATCTTTTCAGAGCCTAGACCAGCTCTGTGACACAATTCATTGGGTAGGTGGGTCTACTGTCTTAACATACAGACAGCTGTCTTTGGCAAATGCAACAACAGAGCCACTTCAGTATGAATATTAGAATAGATCTTTACTTTTTTCAAATATAAATATTTCAATCATGATTACAATTAAGATGTTGGAATGACTGTAAATAAAATGCAAGTCACTGGAAGCCATGCTATGCATGTCCAATACGACACACACACACTCTCACTCTTACACACTCACACGCTCACTCTTACTCACACACTATTGCATCATTATGACTTACACACCGGAATGTACCTAAGATTTTCTTTCTTTTTGTGAAATCACCTCAAATTTTATTATATGGTCATTATAGATACAGGCAGATAGCACTTTGTGAAGTTGAACTTTAGAGTATATGTATAGTCAAAACTTTTTTAAATAGAGTAGTGAATGGATACAATCCTGTTGAGTTATTTTTTGCTGCATTTGTGCCTCTGGGGAGATTTCCCTTCAGTTTCTGTACTGGAGACACAACAAGAAATGAGAGAAAATATCACCAAAGTATGGGGAATTCCCATCCAATACGGTTTTTACCAGAACATTTGACCCCATTGGATTATTTACCCTCATCTCTTGTTCTGGTGACCATTTTTTGGATTTCAGGACAAATAGAGGGGGTAAATCTCTCCACAAACTACAATAACAACATGACAGTACTCTAACCCTTCCCCAACTCTAAAAGTCCTGTTTTTAAATACCAAATAGAATAGGACTGCAGCTGTTTTTTTTTTTTTTGTAGCGTAGATAAGGTTTAGAGCCTCTGTCAGGTATTTATTGGTGTTTTTCTTTGTGTAGATTGGATACTACTGACTTAGTGTCCTGGAGAGGAATAGTCCCTGGGTCAGGATGCGTGAGAAAATATTCCCAGGTACAAAACGGGTACAAAAATCATAAAAAAATTATCGATCATGCTTCTTCCTCCATTCTATCCAAACTAAATTATTATTTTGTTAGATGCTGTTTGCACTATTTTGAAAATGTTATTTCATACATGCACACTTTGGTTTAATTTGTACCAAGTGCCAAATAAGAGAAAGATTTAGTATTGGAAATGTTAAAGCAGTCGCAGTCAGTCCTATGGAACAGGATTTTAAAACTCCTTGTGTAAAAGGTATAAGTTCACACAAATTCCATCACCTTTTTAAATTGTGACTGTGCGGCATATGGCCATGAACCGTTAACAAAAATTAAAGCACTTTTATAAGTAGTTATCTTATATTTGTTTATTTATTGCAATCATAAAACCTGCTGGAACAAAATGCCACAAACAATATGCACACATGCCTTCTTCTTATCTATGCCTATTCAGTCCCCACAACATTTGTTAGAATACATAAGTTTACCTTGTCACTATAGGTTACAGCCTTGCCACAAATCTTTGCTCTGCTACTTGCTGAAGACCAAACGTGATCCACTATTGGTTTTCTGTTTGGGGAAGGTGTAACTTTCATAAGCTTCTGAATCTTTTATAAGCATGCATTTGACACAGACATGATTGAAAATGCATGCAAATAAAAAATATCCCATATTTATGCATACATATATTTTAGCCTGCTCACAATAACATAGTTTCTTGTGATATCAAAATGTCCCATAAATTGGGATAGCAGAATGCTGTATTTAAAAAAAAAAAAAAAAAAATCACTACCATACATAATATGCGTTAGCAGATTGCCTTGATGGTAGATCCATTTAAGATAACCTGTTTCTCAACTAGCTTCTTCAGGATCAGTTGATGATCTAGTAGGCAGACAGGCAGGCAGGCAGGATTGTGTGAAAGCTTGTAGGTAGGTGAATTTCCTAAAGAATTATTCCAGTTTTTAGGTAAAAACTTATCATCCCCTTTCACAAATTCAACACTATAATATATAAACTTGTGATGTTTCTCATTGCCTGGTCTGCACAGATATGGACAAGTTTTGCACCCAACTGGGAGTCAATGACTTGGACTAGTGGTGGCCATTAAAAACAGTAGCCCACTCCATACAGATTTCAGCAACATAGATGATGGTGGCTCAAAGAAGTATGTTTTCCTGGACCTGTTTTTTTTTTTTTTTTTTTTTTTTTGCTGTGGTGAATAATGTAGTCAATAATTGCTTTGATTTGAATAAAGGGGCAGTCAGTCAGACCAAGTTGTGAAACAGATGGCTCATATAATTTTGCCTGGTCAGAATTTGCTAAATATCACCACAGACCTTTTGTAATGTGTTTTTCTTTTTTTTTTATTATTTAACTTATGAGCAATGCTGGGTGATTGTTTTTATTTTCCCAAATCCAGTTCTATTGCAGTATTTGGCAATGTTGCCCATTTGGTTAAGGGGCAGAGAGAGCCAACAGGGAGTACTGTTGCAAGGAGAATATGGAGGACAAATGAGTGCAACTTGATGGTTTTACTATTTCTAATTCAATAATAAACATGCATGGTTATCCGTATTGGCAAATTCACCCAGTATGCAAGTATCATGTTTGGCTTTATCTGTTACTGCAAGTATTGTTAATGGCATATACCTAGTTACATACCAAGATGTCAAATGAGCATGCTGTGCTTTTGTGACGTAGAATACAGAGATGGTCTTAATAAATTGTGATAGATAAATGTCCTGCACTTAATTCTAGTGCCTCATGTACAAAAATGGTCATGGCAGTGACTGTACCACCAGTATCTAGGTAGATGAATCATTTGCCATTCTAACAAGTGGATGACTGGCCATCCATTACTGTTTCCTACCCAGATGGGTCATGATAGATGTCTGATGTTTGAAGGGTGAAGAAGACGGAGAAGTGTATATACTAACTTTGCACAGTTTTTGTTGATAAGTTTTCATACAATTATTTCCTGGTCTTTCCATAGTCTCACCTTCAGGCAGTTTCTACATCTTGTCCACCAACACACCTTCATAATAACTGTATGTATGTGTTCCTTCAGTTGTCCTTTGGGCTGGATATATTATAGACCTGATCGGCAGCCAAACAGCCAACTGAAGGGGTGTTCTATAGAAGGCAGATGATGCTGCTGCTGTATGGGAGGATTGTCAATCTACAACAGGAAATGATGTTACTGAATCTGTATGTAAGAAACCTTGGAACAGAGGTTTTTGAAAACTCTGCTGAGTGAGACATTACTTTGACTTTAACCACTTTACCCCCTTTCTGACCAGAGCACTTTTTGCGATAGGGCACTGCGTCGCTTTAACTGACAATTGCGTGGTCGTGCGATGTTGCACCCAAACAAAATTTACATCCTTTTTTCCCCACAAATAGAACTTTCTTTTGGTGGTATTTGATCACCTCTGCGGTTTTTATTTTTTGCACTATAAACAAAAAAAGAGCGACAATTTTGAAAAAAAAATGCAATATTTTTTACTTTTTGCTATAATAAATATCTCCAAAAAATATATTTTTTTCTCAGTTTAGGCCGATATGTATCTACATATTTTTGGTAAAAAAAAATCGCAATAAGCGTATATTGATTGGTTTGCGCAGAAGTTATAGCGTCTACAAAATAGGGGATAGATTTATGGCATTTTTATTATTTTATTTTTATTAGTAATGGCGGCGATCTGTGATTTATATCGTGACTGTGACATTATGGCGGACACATCGGACACTTTTGACACTATTTTGAGACCATTGTCATTTATACAGCAATCAGTGCTATAAAGATGCACTGATTACTGTGTAAATGACACTGGCAGTAAAGGAGTTAAACACTAGGGGGCTATCAAGGGGTTAAGTGTGTCCTAGGGAGTGATTCTAACTGTAGGGGGATTGTCTCACTAGAACATGACAGAGATCACTGCTCCCGATGACACGGAGCAGTAGATCTCTGTGATGTTGCTAGGCAGGACAGGGAATGCCTTGTTTACATAGGCATCTCCCCATTCTGCCGCTCCATGACATGATCATAGGCCTCCGGCAGACATCGAGTCTGCAGGACCCGCATGCACGGTCACATAGTACGCGGCGCGCCCCTGCCCACAATGCCGCAAATTAAAGGGGACGTACCTGTATGCCCATTTGCCCAGCCGTGCCATTGTGCCAGCGTATATCGTTGTGCGCTGGTCGGCAGGGGGTTAAGCTCATAAGTACAATGATCCATAGCAACCAATTAATTATTCTGCCCATTACTCAACCCAGTCCAAGATGAAGTTTGATTGATTACTCTGGATTACATCACTTGGCATTTAATAAAAACTCTTTGTAGTAAATAAGCCCATGCATTTGCTTTAAAGGCTAAGTTCACCTTTTTCTTTTCTAAATTCCAGCCCATATGTACCAATATAGCATTAATTTACTTCTTTTGCAAAAATAAAACAGATTTCTATTTATTCTACACTCACTTACCTTACTCTCTTTTTAGATTGTTAAAACACTGCTTGATTACTTTTGCCTTACTTCCTGGTCATACTTTAAGTCATGACACAGGAAGGAGTTGACCATCTGATCTCATTAGCACACACTCTGCATCATCTACCCTCAGCTGGTCAATGCCTTCCTGTGTCATGACCTAGAGTCTGTCCAGGAAGTAAGGCAGAAGTAATGGAGTAGTGTTTTTAAACAGCCGTGGAAAGAGAGTGAGGTAAGTGTGTTTGGAATAAATGGAAAGCTGTTTTATTTTTGCAAAATAAGTACATTAATGCTATATGGATACATGGGGGAGCTGAAATTTAGAAAAAAAAAAAAGGTGAACTTAGCCTTTAAATACATTTTCAAAAGAAGATGATAAAATAAACATTTTGTAACAAAAAAAGTTACCTTTTAACTTTCAAAAATATTTTAGCAAAATTACAGTGTTTACTTTGGGGAACAACAAAGAACTTTGTATAGGAATGTTCCAAGCCCAATGGGCATGGATTTTCTTTTACCTAAAGCATTCCAATGGGTGTTCATTTTTATTTCCGTGCCTACAGTGAAAGAAAGGAAATCTGGATTCTGATTGGTTTCTCTCACCAATATAGATCATCATTTTTGTTCATTAATAACTGTTGTACCCCATTTGTGAAAAAGTTGTATTTTCCATTTCACCCAAGTAAACCAGAGGAAGGAAAAAGATTTTTCTGCATCTGTAAAACCAGTGACCAGTTTGTTTGATGCTATCCATGTATTGCTGCTTGCTCTTCTGTTGCTGGCTCCTTTACTAGTGATACCAAGATCATGTTTATTTTATAACATGCTTTGAAGAAAAGAAAACAATGTATGTGGTATATTGTTGGATGAGATCTTAGATGTGCGAGTCGTGATACAATATGTAACCACTTGTAATACAGTGGAGTTAAATTTAATGGACCCCATAAAAACACTGAATCTTTTCACAAGAAATGAACATATGTGCGTGGCCAAATACTTCTTGATCGCCTATATTAAAATCATGTTTCTAACTGTTCCTTATGCTGAAAACACGATCTGCGTCTGGAAATAATTGATTTGAAATTTTCTAGCATGTCTTTTTATTTTGTTTTCTTTTACTAAAGCTTCCTTCGTTTATTATATTTTTTCTAAAAGCAGAGATCTCTGTATTTCATTGCAAATATTGTTTATTGTACTTTCAGGATGTGCCGTATTTTTGTTGAACTGAGTAATGGAATGCGTCAATGAAATCTGAAAACTGACCTGCAATTACTTGAGAATTCTAGGAGACAATGACATGATTGTTGTGGGAAAGTCTCCAAATGCTAAAAGTATGCTCTGCAAACGTATACCAAAGGCTTATGTGGGAAGGCAAATCAAAGTTGTAAGGAGATAGAGCCAGTGCATTCATTTTGTTTACTTTGGTTTTCACAGTCTGCCTGCTTTCGCTGAAAAACTTGCTTGGAGCAGACTGTAGCAGACCTCTCTCTGTTTTTTCATAATTGATCAGGGGATGACTGCTTTCCCTGAGGGTTAAGACGTGGCAACTTTTTCTGTTTGCTCAGCATCTCAATGCAGTAGTTCAAACATTGTTCACACCAGCTGGCAGTGTAATGCCATATGCACATCTTGTCAAAGCAACTGTTGTCATGGATACTAGACACTATCTGGGAAACCAACTCATTGATTCTGTTCTAAATTTCATCAGAATTTTATTGGATTTGAATCTCTGTTATTTTAGTGAAAACTATTTATGTTCAAATTTGAGAACACTGTGGTATGAAGGATGTTAATTAAAACTATGGGAACTGAGAATATGACATTTAAATGAATTTGCATTATTTTAAAGCAGAGGACCAAAAATGTCCACGTGGTATGAAAGTTTCCTAGTCTGCAATTTAAAATCCTCTCTTGTAATCTCTAGGGGTAAGTCAAGTATTCTAAAACCGTTACAAGTGCCTGTTTTACCATATTTATTTTATGCCAGGTGCCTGAATTGTGGGGAAATAATCAAATCCTTTCTACTGAGAAAAAAATGGAGGATGTTTACAGGTATATGTACCACAAATTCTATTGCCATTATATGAAGACTTGTTCCTGTGGCACCACTACTGTCCAGTTTCCCACACCTGCACACCACATGTAACCCAGGAGCACTGGGTTGTACCATTGTAGGCAATGGCACAGATCTGATATCTGTGTTGTTCAATTATAATGCAGCGCTCAAAGCAGCTAGTCAGAACCCAAAACCTATTTAAATTGCCTCTAGTATTTAGACAGAAAACAAGACCATGTCACAAGATCTTTTGTGTTTTATTCTAAATATCAGCAGCAGCTTAGTTTATAAGTTTTCTATGATGACATGTTGGATTGCATTCTGGGGAATATTTGTTTTATTTAGCATTTTGCCTCACGTGTGCACCTTACTGATATACATTGATTTAAGCAGCTGCCATTTTTGGGTTAGATGCACTATATAGTACAGACGTAGACAAGCTAGACACTCCAGCTACAAATCCCTTCAGGTCTTTGCCTCTAGAAGTCATGCCTGTGGCTGTCAGTCTTGCAGTGTCTTTTGGGGTTTGTAGTTTCTCCACAACTGTAGTGCCGGGGTTGGCCTCCCACTAATGTTTTTGAGTGTGCTCTATGTGGAGTGGAGGGATAGTTGTTCTTCACAGTGAAACCATTCTATGGAAAGCAGTGTTTCTGATTTCATGATCTTCTGTATACAAATGTGAACAAAGCCTAACATTAGGTAATGTTAACTTTTTTGGGGGGGGCGTGTTATAATTGTATCATTGATTTTCTGTCCTTCCTATTGTTATGGCTGATCTGTGTAGTTCACAGTCCAGAATCCTCAGTCAACAGTATTCCTTCTTGAAGATGATGCAGAGTTGACCCAAAATATGAGAAGAGAGAGAGCTGCTTTGCTATCAAACCGTGCCAGATTTAGTAGATAATGATCTAAACACTGCATAAAATAGCATAGAAACCCCCTACAACAGTGGTTCTCAACTCCAGTCCTCAGGACCCACCAACAGGCCAGGTTTGCAAGATAGCTGAAATACATCACAGGTGATATCACTTGCTGCTCGGTGATTGTAGTATTCTAGTCTGAAACTCCCCAAGGTAATACTTAAAATCTGGCCTGTTGGTGGGTCCCGAGGACTGAAGTTGAGAACCACTGCCCTACAAGGTTATTGGTGTGCATTGTCACTTTTCTGTCAAGACGTGTGAATAACTAAAATACCCAAACATGCAAGACTGTAGGAATTTGGATATTGTGGCATACTCTGTTTGACACAATATCCAAATTATGCCACAATATGTAATTGGACTAAGCAAAAGCATAAGTACATTAGCATGTATTTGTAAGCTGCAGCTACAAACCTTTTGAATGTTCAGGAGCTTTATGGAGCCATAGCAGAACTTGCAGCATCAGCTGCTCTGTATCCAAATGGAGAAAGCCTAAACGCTCCTTTAAGTTAGAGGGTCTTATCTGTGCAGATGTGTACCCAAAGGGACTGGCACGAGACTGCATGTGAGTTACAGCACAAAGCCTGCTCCCTATTGGTTGCAGTTTGCAAACCTAATGAGGTGGAGCTGCTACTGTGTGGCCATGATACCTTAAAGTGACAGGATGCTTGGAGCTTTATATAGGGTATACATAGTGAGTTTTTTTTTTTTTTTCTTCAAGCCCCACCCTGTCAGAATACACAGATCAGTGTTTACAGACAATGGCTGATTGCTGGTTTTCCTTGCTGGTATATGTAAAGCCAGGAAGTGAAAATTACTGTTCTGACAAAGAGTTTGTTGGAGTGGTTGAGATAATTTTGTGTATAAAAGGGTAACAGTGGCAAAATCGAAATGTCAGTTGTGAAAGTGTTGTCCCTAAGATTGTTATAGTTAGACATTAAGAGAAATATGAGGTTTTTATCAAGTGTTGGAAATAGTACCACACATGTAGTTTACTTAGTAACATAAAGAACATTAGCAAAAGCGAATAGATTGGATGCAATGACATATGTCTTTTTAAAATGTATTTCTTATGCAATTGGCTGCAGCGGTCCAATGATCAGTGTGTTCTGGCAGTGGAGTTCCTATGAGGGTGTAACTCCCCCCAAAATGCTATTTATATTGCGCTCCTGGCAGTGTAGCTTTAGGCAATTGCCTAGTTGGCCTTTATGATAAATACAGCATATATCCCATGATATAATATCCCAGGGTTTGTTTACACCATCAAGTGCATGTTATAGTGTGCATAAATCACGCGTGACAGTGCGTGGTGCAGTACACTACCCTTTTTTTGTAACCTAAACTTCATTTTAGTCTATGCAAAACTACATGTTGTGTTGCACTAATGCACATTATTGAACAATTCTGTGCATTGCGCTGCCTAAAAATGCAGCATGCCTACATTTTTCCTCAATGCACACCAACACACTAATTTGGTGTTAAGGAGACACATAGGCAGCAATTGACTTCGCTGTGTCCTTGCAGTGAGCCTGTGTTGATAACTCAGATTAACACAGCTTATAGCATCTACTGTGAACGAGGCCTAAAACTTTTTAGTTTTCCTGTTAATTCCAGTCTTGAGACATGTGCAAGATTCAGACTCAGCCCACGTTCACGACGGTATGACTGGTTATGTGATTTTACAGTTCCAAATCGCATGACAGGTCGCAGCCTATTGTCAGCAATGGACCCATTCAAATTGGTGCGACTCCAACTTTGAAAAATAATTTCCTGCACTATTTTTTGTGATTTCAGGTGTGACTTGCATAGACATCTGTGCATGAAGTTGCATAGATGTCAGGCAAATCGCACCTGAAATTGCACTGCCCTGCAACTTTGAAATTGTGCTACTTCAAGTGGAGTAGCACAATTTTAAAGTCGCATTTAGTGTCAACCAGGGCTAATGTCTCCTACTGCTTGCACTGCTCATTTGTATTCAGTCAAAATGAAAGGTTTTTCTCAGGATTTTTTTTTTTTTTTTTTTTTTTAGGTCATTGAGACACTTTGCTAACCCCAAAATAAAACTCACAGTTTGGGTGTAATATTTCCGCCTCTGTCTGTTTTTGTACTGAAGAATAACTTAAAAAATGTGATGCTGGCTGTTTCCATCTTGCTTGTGGGCATGTGAAGCCCACAAGCATTGATTTCCTGGATGCGGTGAATGCTGTTCATTCACAGCTTGTTCACAGCATGATCATTGTTTCCACACTGAATCTTGGGAAGCCTGACATTAAGCTCCCAGGAGACAGTGCAGCGCCAGGGAAAGGCAATAAACACGCCTACTCCCATGGGAGGAGAGACAGGAAGTGCCACAATAAAGTACAATATAAAGGTAATTACAGCAATAACAAATTTTTTCGTGCGGCATTTGAACATCTATGCAATTAACTGAAGGGGGTAAGATTAAGTTAAAAATTTGAGTGGAACCCCGCTTTAAAGGCACACTAGTATGTATGTAAAAAAAATAAATATTTTTATTAACAGCATAAAAGCATTAGACAATACAAAGAACATACAAATATTAAGATGCAGAGCATCTAGAGACCCATAAACAACACAGGAACATGGCATACAGAGAGCTATCCATAATACATTGTTGGACTACCTACCATGGACGCTTGCGTAGAAACCTGACACGTTTCAGACTAATGTAGTCCTTCAGAGCTTATTCATATGGGTAATATTTCTTAAAATTATTTTTTCAGATGAACATCATGATACTATACAGCATGGTGATTCCTGTTAGATATGATGGTGTGCAAATAAGCCCCACGGTGGACAGAGTTAGGGAGTGCCAACATAGGGTCAGAATCGTATACACAAGGACCAGGATGGGGCAAAAGCCACCAAGAAAAGCACCTATCAGTCACATAGTCTGTCTTTCTCCAAAAAACATCTCATCAGACCAGCAGCTTCATGCAGCCATGATGTTACATATGTTCATCTGTGAAAAAATATTTTAAGTAATATTACCCATATGAATAACCTCTGAAGAAGGACTATATTAGTATAAAACATGTCAGGTTTCTACGCAAGTGTCCATGGTAGCTAGCCCATCAATGAATTATGGATAGCTCTCTGTATGCAATGTTCCTGTGTTGTTTATGGGTATCTAGATGCTTTGCATCTTAATATTTGTATGTTCTTTGTATTGTCCAATGCTTTTATGAAGTTAATAAACATATGTTTTTTACATACATACTAGTCTGCCTTTTAAATTCCATGAGGGGTTTACTGTGCAGTTTTTGCACTAAGTTCTCTTTTCTAATACAAAGGGGAATAGTTATTTCATTCTTGTTGTTATGATAGGTTTTCCTCCCTTTCACTTCTGGGACAATTTCACATACATGTTAAAATGTACGTTATGGACTTAAATGTACTAAGGACTGTCCAGACTTTGTTTTCTGAAAGCAGGGGACCTGGAGAATTTAAGAATGAATTTAAGAATGTCCCAATTTGTGTGTGTCGCCGAATATTTCCACTCATTTTTTTTTAAATCTAGATTTTCAGTAAAAATTTCACTAAAGTAGTTTTAGTCTATATAATCATTTCTGTCGTATTAAGCAAATAAATAAAAAAGTGATGTATTATATATTTTTTACCCTATTTGACGTTAAACTAAAACAAAGATCTTAAAATGACTCTTCTACCTGTAATGTGTGTGTGGATATTTTAATCTGTATACCGGAATGTTATGTCTGTGGAAGTGTGTTATACATGTGTTTGATTTTTTGGCAGTGTGTAGAAGAGATCCATCTGAATCCATTCTACAGCATGTATACTGTACCAAAGCCAACTGCAAAATTTGAAAACAAACTTGCAGTCGCTATTGCTATTTTTCCTATAAGCTTTTTATTGCCACCCAATTAATTTAATTACGAAGAACAAGCATGCGCAAGTTCAAACTAAATTTAGGACTTCTGATTTGCATACTTGTTTTATATCATAGAGTATTAAAATCTCTGGGCCTGCATGATTGTCAGGCAACTAGGATTTTTTTTTAAATGAAGCATCAACAATGGTCTACATATTTCTCTTCATACAGATTTTCTTTGAGTGAGCTCCAAAGTGAGAAGAAAGGTCTTCCTGAATGCATGATTTTGCAACCAGTTAGAATTTAGTATGTTGTAGTGTACACCTGAGAGAATTGTCCTTTGTTGGCCCATGTGTTTAGAAATTGATCTTAATGTGTGACCTGCATTTATCAAGTGCAAATGTATAGTGTCAACAGCGAGAGCGAGGGTAGAAAGGATTATTACATTACTTTTTGTAACATAAATGTGTTATTGTTAACTGTAATATTGTTTCTACTTGACTGTTATTTTTGTAGAATGCACTTAAAATTTGTAAAGCAATTCCTATATGTTTTTTTTTTTTTTTTTTGTATGTCTAGGCTCTTCAAGCAGCAAGGCAACTTCTTTTACAGCAACAAACAAGTGGACTAAAGTCTCCAAAGAACAGCGAAAAACAAAGACCACTGCAGGTATGCTTTATTTTATTAAATAATTTTGACCTATGCATATGAAAGTTTTATATTTGGGAATTTAGGAAAATACATCATCTTCAAATTACATGTCCTCTCCTGTATAAATGCACATGTGCCTGACTCATTCACATGTATTCTAATATATGTACATTAGTTGATTAGCCCCAATAACACTCTGAACATCATTATTTTGCATAGTCAATAATCAACAGTAAGACAATCCTTATATAATAGATTCTGGCCCCAGAAAAACTGGGGAATAGGAGCACAGAACTATATTTTACTAAATGGAGGAACAATAAGCATTTGACAGTTTTTATTGTAAAATGGAAAAATAGGATTTTTTACTTACCGTAAAATCTGTTTCTCTGAGTTCATTGACAGACATAACCTTCTTTATTCAGAACGGTAGGGTTATATCATCTCCGCAGGAGTAGGACTAGGCAGAACAAAAAAATACAACCCCTGGCTATGCCCATGGGCTGTCCTCTGTCAGTATATAACATATATCATCATCAGTATATATCATCTCTACGCTGATGACACCCAAATCTATCTCTCCATCTGTCTCCTCACGCATTACCAACTTACTAGCAGACATATCAGCCTGGATGTCACATCACTTCCTCAAACTCAACCTATCCAAAACCGAGCTCATGATATTTCCTCCCTCAGGTGCCACTTCCCCTGATTTCCCTGTCAATATCAACGGCTCAACTATCAACTCATCTCCCCACGCCAAGGTCCTAGGTGTAATCCTGAACTCTGAACTAACCTTTCGACCCCACATTCTATCACTATCCAAAACTTGCAGCCTCAATCTTCGCAACATCTCCAAGATACGCCCCTTCCTAACCAATGTCACCACAAAGCTTCTAATCCACTCCCTGGTCATCTCCCGCCTCGACTACTGCAACTCCCTCCTCATTGGTTTACCTCTAAATAGGCTATCCCCACTTCAGTCCATCATGAACGCTGCTGCCAGGCTCATCCACCTCACAAACCGCTCAGTGTCTGCTACACCCCTCTGCCAATCCCTCCATTGGCTGCCACTCAGTCACCGAATTAAATTCAAGATACTAACTATAACTTACAAAGCCATCCACAACCTGGCCCCCAGCTACATCTCTAACCTAGTCACAAAATACCAACCTAATCGTTCTCTTCGCTCCTCCCAAGACCTCCTGCTCTCAAACTCCCTTGTCACCTCATCCCATGCTCGCCTTCAGGACTTCTCCAGAGCCTCCCCCATCCTCTGGAATGCTCTACCCCAATCCGTCTGATTTTCTCCTACTTTATCCACTTTCAGATGATCCCTGAAAACTCATCTCTTCAGAGAAGCCTATCTGGCCCCCACCTAACAACTGTACATTTATCTTCTCAATCAGCACATCACCCACAGTTATTACCTCTTGTATCTCTTGACCTTCCCTCTTAGATTGTAAGCTCTAAGGAGCAGGGCCCTCTGATTCCTACTGTATTAAAGTGTATTGTTTTTGTACTGTCTACCCTCAAGTTGTAAAGCGCTACGTAAACTGTTGGCGCTATATAAATCCTGTATAATAATAATAATAATATAACCCCCTCCCTGCTCTAGGTATTCAGTTTAGTAGCAAGCAGTAATAGAAGTATCAAAAAACTCCATAGAGGGGTGGGTGCTGTGTCTGTCAATGAACTCAGAGAAACAGATTTTACGGTTAGTAAAAAATCCTATTTTCTCATTCGTTCATTGACAGACACAGCCTTCTTTATTCAGAATGGTAGGGATGTCCCAAAGCAGTGCTAAACATGAGGGGTGGGACAGCAAAAAATCCCAAGGCTAACACAAAAGCCAACCAGGTAACAGGAGCTTCATACAGGACAAACTGGAACCCAACCTGAACGATACCCCTTCAAGAGGGATTAGACCCTCTTAACAGCAGCCTGCAAAAAGCTTGTGGCCCAAAAAAGGCACCCGCAGATGCCAACCCATCCACTTCGTAGAACTTGTGAAAAATGCGCCACGAACGCCTGAAAACAGAAGGCCCAAGATGCACTTGGCGCCCCGAGAAGAATGCGCTGTAACAAGGAAAGCAGGAACCCGATTCCTGACAGAATAGCCCAGAGTCATCATCTGTCTGATCCATCCAGAAGAAGGTGGCAACAGAAGCAGACAGCCCCTTTCTTGGCCTGTCCGTGAGTACAGAGAGCCTGACCTCCAAAAGACTCAGTGGCTGGCAAATACAACCGAATCCCCCAAACTACATCCCGGGCAGATAAGGCAAATTCCTTGGAATGTGTTGCTAGGAACACAAGAAAGGAAACACAATGTCCTTGTTTAAATGGAAACCCAGGGACAGAACTATAGAAAAGGTCCAAGCACCGCTACCCTTTTTGACACCTTCTGAGCAGAGGTGAAAGCCACCAAGAGGCCACCTTCCGAGACAGAGTAAGCAGTGGAATCTCCTTATATTTTGAGACAGGGAGAGAGAGAGTGGCTCCTGGAGAACCGAAAACACCAAGTTCAGATCCCACAGCAGTAGAAAAAAATGCACCGGTGGAAACAGATGTCTAACCCCTTGAATAATGGTATGCAGCAGGGAGCGCAAGACCAGGGGATGCTGAAGACGACCACCCAGGCTGAACCCTCCATAAATGGGGGTTGGAATTGGAGCCACCTAGAAAGAACAAGGATGAATGCCTGCTGCTTCACACCTGGATATATGCGCTCTCCACACCCGGAAGTTAAAACCCTCTAAAAGATGAACTCCCTAGCCATCAACAGTGTCGGAACTGCCGCACCTGGCTCAACACAGCCAAGCCGTTAAGACCAGTGACTCTAAGGCAGGATGGAAGAACGGCCCTGGGACCCTAGATCCTTTCCCAAGAGGCAGTCAACAAGGAACGCCGGCGACCAGGCACACCCGGTCGGTGTACCCAGACCAACTGGACCCATCCGGGGATAATAGAATGAACCCCCGCAGCCGTAATCCTACGTAAAAGCCACAACAGAAGCTGGAGAGGAGGAAAGGCATAGGGAAACGTCACTGGCCCCATGGTCCACCAGAGCTGCCAGAGCAACCCGTGACCTTACCAGAAACCTTGGTACCGTCCAGTTAAACCAGAATGCCAAGAGAACCACCTCATGAGTGTCCCAGCGGGAACAAACCCAAAGAAACACGGCCCACTGAAGGGCCCATCCGTGGTCCAACCCTCGCCAACTGAGGTATCCGCCTGTCAGCATTCCACTCCTGGAATGCATACGCCAGAAAAGGGCCGGACGAAACGTCTTTCCCACCGGGGAATACTGGCAACAGCCAGGGCCGCCACAGCCTATTTGACCCGTTCTGGTGAAGGGCATAAGCCATTGTGGTTGCCTAGTCTGACTAGAACTGTAACGGGAGCCCCTGAAGTCAATCCGTCCATGATCCAGACTTGGCCTGATCAAGGATATTACCTGGTAGTCCGGATTCCACCAGCGTACAATGACCCTGAGCAGAGCTCAGTCCCAGGACATCCTACCCGGACCGCCTGCCATTGGTGGTCACCCTGTTTAATACAAGGGGAGAGAGGATTTAATCCTGCCGAAGAACCGGAGAGCGAGCCACCAGACCTGGTTTCCTAACGCAACCCAATCCAATTGTCCGGAGACCTCTGGCATTTGTCTCATGCCAGGATCTCCCCGAAGGGAGCTTGCATGGAACTGTGCAAATGGATTTGTTTCAAAAAGGTAGAAACTCTCAGACCCAACACCCACATGCAGGTCCACAGAGGGCCTACCTGCCGGACAGAAAAATAAAAAATGCAGCATGCAACTTCTGGACTTTGTCCAAGAGAAGAAAACATGCTGGCCAGAGCTGAAGCTTGGACTTAGATAATCCAGCGTTCTGGAAGGGCCCAAGCAGACTTCAGATAGTATAGATGCCTACTGAAATCAGTCAAGGTCTGTATAGAAACTACATTGCCGCTCGGGGTAGCCGAGACGTGGCAGAAGATCGTCCAGGCAGCCAGGACCGCAAACCCCCACAGATGCAACCACGCCCGATCTGGGGCCAACACCTCGCGAATACCCGAGGAGTGGTGGCAAGACTATGCGCTGATCATGCGCTGCACCACAGCAAAACGGAGGAAGTGCTGGAGTCGGGCACATAGCGGAATGCGTAAACAAGCATTCGTGATGTCGATAGAAACCAGAAGGTCCCCATGATGACGGTGTGCTACCGCCGTGCTAATGGACTCCATCCTGACCTTCTGTACCCACACAAGGCAGGTCAGGGCCTTAAAGTGTTCCCGACACAGGAACCGTGACAACCACACTCTGCAGCAACGGGGCTTGCACATTCCCCCTGCGGAGAACAGCAAGCAGTCTGGCAGTAGACGCCCATTGGAAGTATTGACATCCAGGGCAGCCCCCAAAATACCTGTCTAAGCACCACTGAGGAGACCTTAGAAGCTCAGCAACCAGGGGAACTACGGCCAAGACTCGTAGCTGACATACTGCAGTGCCTAGACCATAGGTCCTGCAATGCAGCAAAGGCAGGGGAATTTCCAAATGGGTACCTCACAGCAAGCGTTTTTTTTTTTTTTTTCAATCTTCAAGGACAATATTGTCAAGATAAGAGGGAAAAGGGAACGCTTTCGCAATGCAAGACGCCTTATGAGGTATCGGCTCTCTGCCGCAGCCACTGCTGCATCCCCCATCTTGAAAGGTTCCTGCACAGATGTAATAAGCGTGATAACCAGCGCTTTTTTGTGCCCTACTGCAGTCATCCTCACTTCCTGACAAGATAGGGAGCGTGGCCACCACCCCGCAAGGTGGGCCACGTCCTCCGAGCCCTATAGGAGACAGAGGGTGGAGGAGAGGGCAGGGATGCCATATACTACGCTATATGCCTAAGCTCTACCCCAAAAAACACAGGGGGGGCCACCAACTGGAACCCCCCTGCCCGGAGTCCACATATGGGATGTCGACCGAGGCCCCTCACAGGGGGCGCAGACCGGGGGCCCCTCACAGGGGGCGAAAACCGGAGCCCCTCGCAGGGGGAAAAAACCGGGGCCCCTCACAGGGGGCAAATACCGAGGCCCCTCACAGGGGGCAAATACCGGGGCCCCTCACAGGGGGCACATTCCGGGGCCCCGCACAGGGGCACAGACCGGGGCGCTGATCCAGGAGGCCACAGAAGCCGTGGCCCAATAGGCACAAAAATGCGGCCCAGTAGGCCGCAAAAGGCGTGGGCTAAATTTTGGCCGCGAGCGCGTGGCCCACGGTGGGACTGGAGCCGCGGCCTAAATTTTCGGCCGCCAGCCGCAAGTGCAGTAGGCTGCAAAGCTGGGCCTAAATTTTCGACCGCCGGCCGCGATTACGGTAGGCCGCAAAGCCGGGCCTAAATTTTCGGCCGCCGGCCGCGATTGCAGTAGGCTGCAAAGCCACGCCCTAAATTTTCGGCCGCTGGCCGCGAGAGCGGCCCCCCCAGGTGGTAGGCCGCAAAGTCGCGGCCTAAATTACAGCAGACACTCGCCTCCCAGGCCCAACCCTAGATGCCCCCCCAGTAACAACCCAAAGGTGTAAAAGGGGAACCATGTCCCAAAGCCCCTAGGCCGGGACCCTGGGCCTCACCCGGGATGGGGGGGAGGAAGGGGGTGGAGGAGAACCCCAGAGTGACCGACCACCCCAGGGAGTACCCACGCCCCACACCACTCCGGGGAAGGAGAAGAGGGGGGACCCCTTACTTACCTCTTCAGCGAAAAGTGCGGGTAACGCTTCCAGACAGATCCCCTTGCCACCGAAGTGGCAGGGCTGTCAGCTATGAGGAACGCTGCGACACAGGCTGAGACCCGGTCATATGCAACCTCGCGAGACGTTTAACTCGCAGGGCCAGCCCTTGTCCAGTGGGGCTATGTCACGGCCGACCTAGCGCATAGCTGTGGTCTGCGCATGCTCGCTGGCCAGACTGGGGTGACCACTGGATCAAGCCTCCAGCCCGTCGCCCAGCCAAGCCCAGCAGTTGATTGTAGATCTCACTGGAAAAAATCCAGGAAAAATAGAAAATAAACAACAAAAATATTCCCAGGACTAGCGATCCCAGCAGGGAACTAGGTCCTTACTCCTGACTAGGCAGAAAAAAACTGAATACCTAGAGCAGGGAGGGGGTTATATACTGACAGAGGACAGCCCATGGGCGTAGCCAGGGGTTGTTTTTTTTATTCTGCCTAGTCCTACTCCTGCGGAGATTATATAACCTTGCCATACCGTTCTGAATAAAGAAGTCTGTGTCTGTCAATGAACAAATGAGAAAACATCTCTACAATTCCAGGTACTAGCTTTTAAAGCAGCCCGTAGATTATGCTACTTTCTTTCCTTCCTTTCAAAGAAAATTGGATGTCAGTGTTGATTGGCGGAACCCCTCCCGCAGCACTATTGGCTTCTGCCAGCGGGGAGCCTTCCCTGCTGGAAAAACACAGTGATCACTGCTGGCGGCCATAGCCGCCAGCAGTGATCGTATGAAGAAATGCAATAAGCTGGTTGTACTAAAGCTGAACAAAGGATTGACTACACTACAACCAGCCTGCTCATAGATCAAATCTCAGCCGGCCCCTGCTGAACCAGCCAGGATTTGAGCCAACTATGGCTGACTTAATGGCATTTATCCCATTAAAGGAATCCTCATCCGATTACAGAAGGCCCAAATAATAAATGATATAAAATGAATTGCTATGAATAAAATGATTTTTACCTAAGGGCTTATTCACATAGGCACACATATCCCTACAGGGTGAATAGCCATGTATTTATCATTTTGTTCTAGCGCTGAGCTGTGTGCAGGCAGCCTATGTATGTGAATGTATATGAGGCAACTGTACAGACTCACTCGCACAGCCAAGTTTGCCAAGGACAGTTGCATAGCTCCCAGCACAGAGCCTATGCATCCAGTGCTGTGCACCTATCCCTGTATATCTGTCAGACTCTGCTTTGTGAGCGAGTCCACTTATATGGGCTGCCTGCATGCAGCTACAAGCTAGTACAAATAGATAACCAAACAACTCTTCAAACTGTACAGGGCTCTGTGTCCATGTGTATGAGCCCTAAAGTCTACTAGAAAATGTGTGCTACATTAGTTTAGCGACATGTTAACCTTTTATGGTGTCCTGGTCCAGATTTATTTATAGTGAGTACTGAGTATTTGATAGATGGTCCAGGAGATTCAGGAGTTGTACAAAGAAGAACAGAGTTCTCAAACCAGCTGTCTGTGTTTTGTGTTCGATATATTATTTGGGCTCTGAAAAGGTAGCTTCCCATCGTATCTAACATTTTATTACAAAAAAAAAGTGCTTTAGACATAAAAATTTCAATTTTTACCCGCAGCTGAGTAGTCACTCCAGTATACTCAACTTGCTTTTGGCAACATCTTAATTCATAACTTTGGTTTTAAATAATACAGAGAGTAAGTGAAGAACTGTCTCCCGAAGGACAGCATAAAACTGCTGTCAGAGAAGTGTACCTGTTTTCCCCCTCTATGAAGTGGAGAATACTCAGGCACTGGCACAAATTGAACTTTGAATGTTTAATTTATTATCTCTGGAAGGATTTTTATATGAATAAAGTGATATTGTAAGAAAAAAGCAAAATGATAGATGTTATGTATGGCAGCATGCTTTTGGCTGGTTTATTTTTTATGTTTTACAGACTTAAAAAAGTTCTGATACTAAATTTATATATAAAAATGTGCTTTTTAAGCAATATATTCGTTTCCACAATGTGAGCTAGTTAAGCACACACCTTCTATTAAGTCTTCTTCAGATTGCTTTAATTCTACATTGAGTTTTGTCAGAGGTATGAACGAAAATGTTAGGTCCTCCATTTGAGAGTAGATAGCAGAATTATTCGGACATTTATAAATACTTCAAGCAGTATTAAACCAAAAAGCAAACACTTATTATATTGCAGCTTACCAATCCTTAAATGTGATGGCTGCATTAGTTTTCCTTTTTTAGGCTTTCTTTCTTTTATGTTCACTTGGTGATCTGGCCAGTATTGTTTTTCAAAAGAGCAAGCACTCCTCCAGATATATCAGTTACAGGGATGTGACAAACAATTTAACAATGGCAGAGGTGCTTATAATGATCAGCTTTTATTTATTTTAGTACAGCCGTTATCCCCAAAAGAACAAAAACTATTGCTCTAACTGCTTATAAAGTATTAGCTGAATTTTGGCTTCAGTGTGTTAGTGTATTTAAATCTGCTAGTACATATAACACTCCCCTCCCCCCAGATTAACAATTCTGCTGCCCAAAGGTGCCCTCTGTGCTCCTTCATCCAGAGTGGGGAAACTCTAATACAGGATATGTGTTACTGGCCAGATTACCTGGTGGCCACAGAGGGAGAAAAAGCCTGGAAAAAAAAGAAAATGTATGCAGTCACCACATCTAATGATTGGTAAGCTGCGATATGTTCCATTTTTTGGTTTTGAGTTTAAAACCGCTTTTAGTGTACTGTTTTCATGTTGCATGTATTGGCAGCGTTCAATTATCCTGCCAAGTGGAAAAGTGACAGTAAAGATCAGGTTGATTGGAAGGTTTTAGTACAAAGGACACTCGATTTAGAACATATCTCTGTAAATTAATTCTTCTTTTATTGACTTAAAAGTATGAAGACATGTCACTCTTTATAAATCAATTGATTTATTGTCAGATTTATTAGAATGTGTTTGGTGTCTTTATCCTTTATTTGTTGGTTCTACAAAGGTTTATATCATAACATATGGCTTATTTAATAATACAGTGCAAAGAGCAATGCTGTGCTGTAACCTTGAGCATCCAAATATCATTTTTTTAACACTCAACTGTAGTTTGATAACTGGCTTGTGATTGATTGCAAGATTTTCATGTAACACTGCTTCTATGTCCTGTTAGATTTTATATATATATATATATATATAGCTCGGTTTGTGTGTTTACAGATGGAACTACATATATTATTATTATTTTTGGTAGTTAGTGCTCACTAGTTTAATGCATGCAGCAGATTATCTTTTAATATTGCAGTTTGAAGATTTACCTATAAGGAACAAATATATATTGGTGGCATTAGCTCAGGAACCGCTACTCAACTTCTGTATTTTTGTGGTTCATAGCAAGCTGCTAAAGCCTTATTATAATATCAGGAAATCTGGAGCATGTTTGTAGTGTTGCCTACAAAGTTATAGGAGTTCTTTTCACATTTGGTTTAAGGTAACTGTATAAGTATAATACAATACTGTTAAAATTGTTAAAAAAAACAAAAAAAACCCTCACGATTATTATGAGTAATGATAAATGACAATGTATTGCATATCCCTGGAATTAAACTGGTTAAGGCTTTACCATCTCACATATATGTCCCATATTTCAGAGCACAGTTTCCTTGCTCCCCCAAGCACCCCAGAAAAGCACAGGTCTTCTACTAATTACAGAGGAGCACAATGTACACTAGTGGCTCATGGCCTTAAAGAGGAAATAAACCGCAGGGTTATTTTATTTTTTTTTTTCCCTCTGACCTGCAAAGTAAAGGCATAATGTGCGTATGCATCGCATACTTGGCACATTATGCGAAACTTACCTGCAAACTAAGCTTAACTTCGAACAAAGCCCTCCCGTGCAGCAATGTTAATGCTAAGACGGCTGGTCCCCCTTGGTCTTCCTTCCAGGTTTGCGGCCTCAGGCTACATAAGTGGCTGGGGAGCGCGATGTCGTCACTCCCGGGCATGCGCGCAGGAGCCGCCGTTTCCGGCACGGGCTCTAAAGATCCGGCACTGTAAGCCGGACCTTCAGAGCACATGCACCGATGATGTCATCAGCTGCATGCACTCTGAATATCTCCTAAACTGTACAAGTTTAGGAGATATTGACAGTACCTACAGGTAAGCCTTATTGTAGGCTTACCTGTAGGTACAAGTGGTAGTACAGAGTTTACTATCACTTTAAGGGTGTGCTACATTACCATAACATATGTCCACTTGGGTTCATTAATTAGATATACTACCCACTACACAGTCTGCAACTGGTACTGGTACAATGGCATGTGCCCCAGAATGAATGCTTGCCATTAGACTAAAGCTGGATATTTTCTCATTGTGCGTGAGAACGGGACTCCCTCGTGCACGTGCTTTCTCCCATTTACACCTGTGAGTTTTTTTCTTAATGTTTGTTTACTTTATATGTGCTCTACTGATAAATGATTTACTGCAATATAAGGCTCTGTTGCTCCTTTCTCTGCTTTATATGTGTTTTAGATTAACTAAAAATGATCCGATCAAAATGACCCCCCCCCCCCCAATCTGTAATAGAGTTGGTAGCATGTGGATGTGTACTTAGTGATAGCTATCATTTGTTTGGTATACAGGCATACCCCACTTTTAAGTACGCAATGAACACCATCAAAATCAGGCTCACTTATGCATAGAAACCAATGAGCTTCTAACCTCAGCTTGTTCAATTAAGCTTTGGTAATAAAACCTGGAAGCTCATTGGTTTCTATGCAGAAGGGAGCCTGATTTTGCACTTTCCAGCTTTAGTAAATAAGACCCATAGTGTACTTAAAAGTGGGGTATGCCTGTATTGTATTACCTCCAGGATTACATCTAGATCTATATTTTATTTTGTTTTTATTTATACTTATATTTATATCTATTTTCATGTCTGTTGCATTGATAGTATCGTTATCTATTTTATCAATTTTGGCTCTGATGACCGATTCCCAGTAGCAGTTTGCTTATAGACACATTGGGGGAGATTTACTAAAACTGGAGAGTACAAAATCTGGTGCAGCTGTGCATTGTAGCCAATCCGCTTCTAACTTCAGCAAGTTCAGTTAAGCTGTGACAATAAAACCTGAAAGCTGATTGGTTTCTATGCAGAGCTGCACCAGATTTTGCACGCTCCAGTTTTAGTAAATCCCCCCCCCCATTATGGGATATTTCCCTTAATAACAATAAAGAGAGTTTATACTTTACGCAGGAACGCTTAGGATGGTTGTTTTTATTTTCTTTTGCAAGCAGGAGATGAACTGGTAAGGATTTCTTAATAATCCTTTTTACAGTTCATTGAGCAAATTGTTTGGCTTGGTGGAGCTACCAATACATCTTAATGACTGTGAAGTCCTTTGACTTTATGGAGCTAGTTTGGAAAACAGATCTTACTAATGTGATTTTATTGAAGTGTATAGGATAATAACCATTTGAGGTTGAAGTGTAGGCAGAAACATTTATTGTGGCATTAGTTAGGTACCAGTAAGTCATTTCAATGTTTTGTGGCCCACTGGTGGCTGTAACTTATATGTAGCCTCTGACGCTGATGTCTCTGCTGCAGTTCCAGCAGTTAAACTGACAGTTAGGGCTAGAGCACTAGCAATTTGCAACTCCCCCATTCAGAAAATGTCTTGGTTTCTTTTCAAATAATTCATGGTGTTCTGTGGTTGGACAGGGGGGGATTGTAACATTCAAACATCCCTTGTCCAATCACAGAATGTCTTGTGAACTAAGGTCTGCACAGTGAGCGACCTGCAGTGATAGCTGTTAGGGGTGCAACGGATCGTCACTGATCCGTGATCCGAACGGTTCAGCCTGTTCGGATCAGCACACATGCGCTCCGCGGAGCGCGCCGCCGCCTCGGCCTTAGGAAAGGCCGTGGCTTTGGCCTAGCTCCGGAGCGGCGGCCATCTTGGTACACCCAGCGTCCGTTTACCACGTGATCGCTCCGTCAAATGACGGAGCGATCACTTGTAAACAAACCGGCGTCATGTGATGATGCCGGTTCCTCCCTCCCCTCTGTATACTGATCTGTACAGTGGAGGGGAGATATCAGATGGCAGCAGTGCCAATACTCTGCTATACCCTGCTAATACTCTGCAATGCCCTGAAAATACTCTGCAATACCCTGACAATACTCTGCAATACCCTGCCAATACTCTGCCATACCCTGCCAATACTCTGCCATACCCTGCCAATACTCTGCCATACCCTGCCAATACTCTGCCATACCCTGCCAATACTCTGCCATACCCTGACAATACTCTGCCATACCCTGACAATACTCTGCAATACCCTGACAATACTCTGCAATACCCTGACAATACTCTGCAATACCCTGACAATGCTCTGCAATACTCTGCCAATACTCTGCCAATACTCTGCCAATACTCTGCCAATACCCTGCCAATACTCTGCCAATACCCTGCTAATATATTATTACAGTGGGGGAGATTTTTTGTTTTGTTGATCCGAAAATTATTCGAACCGTGACTCCTGATCCGAGGATCGATCTGAACCGTGAGTTTTTTGATCCGTTGCACCCCTAATAGCTGTGCTTTAGCCCCAACTGTCCTTTTCACTGCCAAAATATCAGCGGTGAAAGCATTGTCCAAGATTGTAACACTTTTCAAGAAAAAAACAGCCACCAGCGGGTCAAATATCATTGGAGGTACCTTATTAGTACCTAGCTATTGCCCCAATAACGTTTTCACCCACACTTCAGCTTTAATCTTTTTGTTTTCTTTTAAGTTTTTTGAAGGGCCTTTGTTTAGTGTATTTTGTGATGTGAGGACAGACTTTTTATGGTCGTCTGTTGGAAATCCATCCAGTGACTGTGTCATATACTGTAGAAGCAACACACTGTTTAGCAGAGGCATGGTTACATTTTAGTTGAAAAAAGTTAAAAAAACTCACTGCAAAGCTACTGGCATTTTCATAACGTTATTTTAACGTCCAGTGTGCATGAGGCCTTAAAGGTACTGCATCAGTCAAATATTAGTGTGCTATAAGGAAAAATTAATCCATTTTGTTAACTCACTGAAGATGCAATTTTCAGATTTCACTCTAGTGAAAAATTTGTGTTTCTACTTTGATTTAGAAAATGTGGTCACTGCAATATACTTATCTTGTTTTATGTAAGGAGGCCTGCAAAATTGTGTTGCCTAGCTGATATTTAAGTAAAATTCACTGACTCAATATGTTGTCTTATACAAAAAATATGGTGTTCTGTGCATGAAGTAAGTTTCCCGAGGACATTATTTTATGAAGGCTGGGTTCACACTATTGCGAATTGGATTTGGGTTCCCCACATCCACTTAGCAATAACAGGAGATTTTGTTCGGCTTTCTATGGAGCCAGTTCACATATTCACAAAAATTGGGGCTAAAATCAGACCTGGAATGGTGAACGGGGGCGCACCGGACCCCCCGCTGTGAGCCTCATGTGAAGATAGTGTGAACCCAGCCTTAATGCATTTGGTGTATTTGTAAAATGTTATTTAGTGCATTTAGAAAACTGTTGTCAACCACCTAAGTCCCCAAAGCCTTTCCTCCCTATGCTTACTTTAGTTCCATAGGGGGAGATTTACTGCATGGTAGCCTTTAACTTCAGTTTGTTCAATTAAGCTTTGATCATGAGGCCCCATGCACACTGGAGGTTTTTTGACGTTTTTACAGCAGCTGTTTTTGGCTGTAGACATTTTTTTCCACAGTCATTAAACTCTCTATCATGTTATCCTATGTGTCCATACACATGCTGTTATAAGCAGTTTTGAGCAGTGGCGTTTTTGAGCAGTAAAAAAAAAAAAAACTAGTGGATTCTGAGAGACGTTTTTCAGCTGTAAAAATGCTCTAACGCTGATAAAGGCTCGAAAATGTCGCTCACCAGTGTTTTTTAACGTTTTTGATCCATAAAAAAAATATATATACCGTATTTATCGGCGTATAACAAGCACTTTTTTCCCCTTAAAATCAGGGGAAAATCGTGGGTGCGTGTTATACGCTGATCCCCACTGTCTGAGCCAAAAAAGACTGAGAGCCGCCGAAAAAGACCGAGCCGAGTGCTCGCCTCCACTCGCAGTCATGCCGCCCCACCTCCCTGCTGTTTCAGAGGGGATGAGAGGAGCGAGTGCTGCCGAAAAAGACCGAGCCGAGTGTACTGTGTACTCGGCTCGGCTCCACTTGCAGTCCTGCCCAGCTCCTATGATGGACATAGCACAGGTCCAATGGCGGGACTGCGAGCAGAGCCGAGTACACAGTACACTCGGCTCGGTCTTTTTCGGCTGCGCTCGCTCCTCTCATCCTCTCTGAAACAGCAGGGAAGCGGGGCAGCGTGACAACCCGAGTACACAGACTCGGTGGCAAATTGAAACAAATGTTGCAAACAGCACACGACACTGGGAAAGGCTGCACTGGGCAAGGCTGCAAATGGACACTGTTCATTCTGCAATGATGGACAAGGCTGCAGATGGACACTGATAAGGCTGCATTGATGGGCATTTAAATGTAAGTTTTTCTCCTTAAACTTCCCTCCTAAAAGTTTTTTTTCCTTAAAATCCCCTCCTCAACTTGGGGTGCGTGTTATACGCCGATAAATACGGTATATATTTTTTTCTTCTTCAACAAAAAAAAAAAAATGCTAAAAAACTCTAACGCAGAAAAACAGTAATAAATGCTAAAAAACACTATTGCAAAGACGTTGAAAAAAGTTGAAAGAAGTTGAAAAACTCATTGCAAAACTTGAAAGATTTCTATTCGGAATTGCACTAGATTTTGCACACTGCAGTTTTAGTAATTCTCCACCATAGGGTTTTATTTGTTTAGAGATGTCACCATTCCACACCCTATACCTTTTAGCTTTTATTGGTTAACCTGTGTATTATGTGTTTTTTTTCCTTTTCTTTTTTTGGAACCTATAAGGTTTTAATATGGTAGTGGTTTGAATACATACGTTTGTATTCCCAGAATTTTAGTGACAAATAAATGTGTCATTTTAAAAAAAAAAAAAAAAGCATTTTCCTGTAATGGATGGAAGGTACTTAGGAGAAGTGTATTAGCCTTCCACCTAAGCACGGTTAACCTGCTAGCATTTTTCCTGCTTTTAATTGTATATTTTATTCTTTGGAGAATGAAGACATTTTTTTTTATATTAAAAAAAAGAAAAAATATATATATATAAGTACACATGTGTATAAGTGTACATGTTCTTGATTTAATACAGCTTGTTACTTGACTAAATGGGGTTATTTAAATTACACATATATTCACGAACAGTATCCTAATACACAATTGCATTTATTTTCTTTCTTTTTTTTCTTTCTCATATATGTAGATTGAAGCGCTTTGCCCAGTACTTCATGTCCTCTAAGCCATTGTGCAGAATAATGTTGATTATGAAATGTTCAGTGATCACATTCCACTTGTGACTTGAGTACCCATTAGCACATCACCAATGCAAACTAATCCTTGCAGAATGTGTTTTAAGTAAGACTATGAATTTTTTTCTGATAATTTTACTTAAGAGATGTACATTAACAAGTGTTACATGAACAAAACTAGTTTTATAGGATGCATGTTACAACACTAATGGGGAAATTCATAGTTATTTTTCATTTGCTTTAACAAAAACAGCACTTGCAACATAAATACATTAATAGATAAATAGAAAAATAGATGATAGATCATATCCATATAATATGGTTATTCATACATTTTGAAATTTGTGTATTCTGCCTATACGCTTTAGGGTGTAGAAGTGATTGGATTTTTTACTACAACAGCCTGATAGTATTTACACTTGGAGTACACTTAACTTTTTTATATTGGTACAACTGTCTTAGAGAAGTTACAGAGTAAAAATGTCTTTCTGTGGCTTATGCTGTTTGTTAAAGCGGACCTTGCATAAAAGTGCAAAATTCACTTATTTCCCTGTTGCAGAGACTGCCTAAAACCTGACTTGTACTTTAGTACAGTGTTCTTCACCCAAGCAGGAAATTACTTTTTTGGGGTTGTTCTATATACCAACTGTGTACAGAATGCTTCCAGGTTGCCATATTGCATTGAATTTTACAGAAAATGACAATACTACAGTTTCAAAATGGAAGGTAATTTTAAATTTAAAAATAACAATATTGATGGTCTAGCAATTGTATATGATATATTATTTTTTATTTGTTTCTACATAAGTGGAGTTATGCCCTGTACACAAGGTCGGACTTTCTGAAAATGTTCAATGGGAGCTTGTTGTCGGAAATTCCGACCATGTGTAGGCTCCATCTGACATTTTCTATCGGAATTTCCTTCACGCAAAATTTGAGAGCTGGTTGTCATAAATTCCGATCCTGTGTACACAGTTCCGACGCACAAAGTTCCATGCATGTTCAGAATCAACAGAAGAGCCGCACTGGCTATTGAACTTAATTTTTCTCGGCTTGTCGTATGTGTTGTACGTCACCGCATTCTTGATGTTCGGAATTTCTGACAAGATTTGTGTGACCGTGTGTATGCAAGACAAGTTTGAGCCAACATCCGTCGGAAAAAATCCATGGATTTTGTTGTCGGAATGTCCGATCGTGTGTACGCGGCATTACTCTTTAAGATACCTAATACACATATTATTGTATTCATCTATGAATTTGTTATTGATCTGACCCCCAAAGATTGTTTTTCTCCCAATCAGCAGCCATATTCTCCATGCACTTCTAAAATTTTACATCATGTAATTTCACAGTATTTTACTTCTGTTCAGTGACTGGAGATTACCTGATATTTGGGTAATGAATGAAGAAATTTGAGCAGTTTGAAGGTCCTTCCTTGATTTTATTGCTTATTATGACAATGAGGGGAATTTATCAAAACCAGAGCGGACAGAATCCAAAGCAGCTGTGCATGGCAACCAATCCACTTCTATTTTGAACTTGTTCAGTTAAAGTGATACTATATTTACCTGCTCTGTGCAGTTGTTTTGCACAGAGCAGCCTGGATCCTCCTGTTCTTGGGTCCTTCTTCGGCACTCCTGGCCCCTTCCTCTGCCGAGTGCCCCCACAGCAAGCAGCTTGATATGGGGGCAGCCGAGCCACAGCTCTGTGTATGCATTTAGACACGGAACCACGGCCTGGCCCTGCCCCCTCTCTCTCCTCATTGGCTCACTGACTTTGATTGACAGCAGTGGAAGACAATGGCACTTCGGTGCTGTCTCAGTCAATGAGGAAAGTGAGTCCCGGACAGCCAAGTCTCTCGTGCAACATTGCTGAATTGGAGGGAGCTCAGGTAAGTAAGGCTGCGTAGCGCACCCCTGAACGCTGCACTTTGTAGTGTACCTTAGAATTCTGCACTCTGTGCATAGCACACCCCTGTATTATGCACTCTGTATGTAGTGTACCTTAGAATTCTGCACTCTGTGCATAGCACACCCCTGAATTATGCACTCTGTATGTAGTGTACCTTAGAATTCTGCACTCTGTTCAAAGCACACCACTGCACTATGCACTCTGTATGTAGTGTACCTTAGAATTCTGCACTCTGTGCCTAGCACACCACTGCACTATGCACTCTGTATGTAGTGTACCTTAGAATTCTGCACTCTGTGCCTAGCACACCACTGCACTATGCACTCTGTATGTAGTGTACCTTAGAATTCTGCACTCTGTGCATAGCACACAACTGCACTCTGTGTGTAGTGCACTCCTGAGAGCTGCACTCTGGACATAATGCACTCCTGGTATTTAATGCCCCTTTAAGACTCTCCCACGGTTTGTGAAATGTATCCACACCTACTGTTTGACGCTGCTTTTCAAGTGCACATGTGGGGAGGGGGGGACATGTTTGAGTTCCTGGCTGCGCCTATTTTCTGAGAAAAATTCCTGGTTATACTATATAAAGTGCTGGTATCAAATGTTTTAAAGCAATGCTTTCCACAGTAAATGTGACAGGATGAATGAGATTAGACAAGTAGAACGGCGCCAAGAAGCCAGGTGATAACCTACACATTTGCTTTTCCTATAAAGGGGTTTTGACAGGTTGCTTTGAAATTGCCTCAAAATCTCCCTGGAACCATTATAAGTATAATCTTTACTAAAATGTATCTTCTTACAAGCCAGTTGCCCAATTCCGTGTCTTTTTTTCAGCATTTACATAGTAGGTGAGGTTGAAAAAAAGTCCATCAAGTCCAACCTATGTGTGTTAGTATGTGTCAGTATTACTGACACTTATTACATTACATTACATTACTTATTAATGATTTATATAAATGATTGTTATATTAGGTTTGCTATGGCTGCTGAAGTAAAAGCAAAATAGATGGGCTGGAGCAAAGAATTGGGTGGGCCTCAAATGCTTAAAAATATATCTGTGTATAGAAACCCACTAGTTCAAAGTGACATTGGACACAATCTGTCTTTAAGTCCACCTTTTGTAAAAAAAAAAAAAAAAAAAAATAATAATAATTAAAAAATAATAAATGCACATACAGTGCCTTGAAAAAGTATTCAGACCCCTTGAAATTTTCTAAATTTTGTCACGTTACAACCAAAAACATAAATGTGATTTATTGGGATTTTATGTGATAGACCAACACAAAGTGGCACAAAATTGTGAAGTGGAAGGAAAATGATAAATGGTTTTGAATTTTTTTCTACAAATAAATATCTGAAAAGTATTTTATGATAATAATTCCGCGCTTAGGAATATAGAGACAAGGAAAGACTGCTGCCCCCCTATAAATGAAAATCACCGAGGTGAAATCCAAAAAAGTAAAAAAAAAATTTTAAACAGGGGAATTGGCGCTGTCCAGCTATATGTGCATAGGTAGTGATTTGTACAAGTGCTAAAAAGGTTTGTAGATACGTGTACCAAATATTAATATTGTGCGTGTAACAAATATATTTGCAAGGGCTGAGGTATCTCAAGTGTAAACAGTACACCTAATAGGTATGATGTGATAAAGTGCAACATGCTCCTAAAATATATGCAAAAATGCCATTATACCAAATAATTATATGTGTATAGAGGAATATGCCTATAGGTTGAAAAATGGCAGAAAAAACAGAATCCAATATATAAACAATTGTGGCAATCAAACCAATATTTGACAATCCAAGCAAACAATTATTTCATTAGAAAATAAAACAGAAATAAAAATAGAAATCCCCAGCATATGTGCATAAAAAGTCCAAAGTTAAAAGGAATTTTTTGTGTATAGAAAACAAGAACTTATGAAAAGTGAGTGTCCAAAATCAAGAGTCCTAAAAGTGTGTCCTTCTGGTGAAGAAAAACGTAGTCTCAGTATTAACTGATAGTGTCCCGTCCTTCACTGCACCCCCACTCGTGCTTGCACTCACCGGACTGCCTAACCCCTGCAGGGGTAAAAGGCATATGTAGACAATCCTGCAATGGCGAAACCGGGAAGTGATCCTCCATCCGGGGGTATTTTATCCAGCTCTGGCGTAGTAGTATCCCCAGTAAAAAGCATCCATATGAAGTGAGGAAAGAAAATACTTTGTGAATCCGAAAAAAACTGAAGTTTATTGTTAAAAGTCCATATCAAATATGGTGAAAAAAGTGTTTAAAACAATCTATAAAACAATGGAGCTAACAGTGCTCCGATAACCGGCTTGCAGCTGCTGGGCAGCGTGGTGTGGCGTGCGTTCCACCGCTTGACAGCTGGAAACCGGAACAGACACAAGCTCGAACAGAGAGATGCTGACGTGTGCGTATCACGAGGCCACGCCTTACGCGTTTCGTCATCAAGACGTCATCTGAGGCGCAGCCATCTTGGTACTCCACACGTCTAAATAGGGAAATGGAGGTGCCGCCTAAGCCAATCAAATGCTCGAGCTTGTGTCTGTTCCGGTTTCCAGCTGTCGGGCGGTGGAACGCACGCCACACCACGCTGCCCAGCAGCTGCGAGCCGGTTATCGGAGCACTGTTAGCTCCATTGTTTTATAGATTGTTTTAAACACTTTTTTCACCATATTTGATATGGACTTTTAACAATAAACTTCAGTTTTTTTCGGATTTACGCTATGAATTATTTTATGGATGCTTTTTACTGGGGATACTACTACGCCAGAGCTGGATAAAATACCTCCGGATGGAGGATCACTTCCCGGTTTTGCCATCGCAGGATTGTCTACATATGCCTTTTACCCCTGCAGGGGTTAGGCAGTCCGGTGAGTGCAAGCACGAGTGGGGGGTGCAGTGAAGGACAGGACACTATCAGTTAATACTGAGACTACATTTTTCTTCACCAGAAGGACACACTTTTAGGACTCTTGATTTTGGACACTCACTTTTCATAAGTTCTTGTTTTCTATACACAAAAATTTCCTTTTAACTTTGGACTTTTTATGCACATATGCTGGGGATTTCTATTTTAATTTTCTAATGAAATAATTGTTTGCTTGGATTGTCAAATACAGTATTGGTTTGATTGCCACAATTGTTTATATATTGAATTCTGTTTTTTCTGCCATTTTTCAACCTATAGGCATATTCCTCTATACACATATAATTATTTGGTATAATGGCATTTTTGCATATATTTTAGGAGCACGTTGCACTTTATCACATCATACCTATTAGGTGCACTGTTTACACTTGAGATACCTCAGCCCTTGCAAATATATTTGTTACACGCACAATATTAATATTTGGTACACGTATCTACAAACCTTTTTAGCACTTGTACGAATCACTACCTATGCACATATAGCTGGACAGCGCCAATTCCCCTGTTTAAAATTTTTTTTTAAATATCTGAAAAGTGTGGCGTGCATTTGTATTCAGCCCCTTTACTATGATACCCCTAACTAAAATCTAGTGGAACCAATTGCCTTCAGAAGCCACCTACTTAGCAAATAGAGTCCACCTGTGTGTAATTTAATCTTAGTTTAAATACAGCTGTTCTGTGAAACCCTCAAATGTTTGTTAGAGAACCTTAGTGAACAAACAGCATCGTGAAAACCAAGGAACACACCAGATAGGTCAGGGATAAAGTTGTGGAGAAGATTAAAGCCATGTTAGGTTTCAAACAACAATATCCAAATCTTTGAACATCTCACAGAGCACTGTTCAATCCATCATCTGAAAATGGAAAGAGTATGGCACAAGTGCAAACCTACCAAGACATGGCCATCCACCTACACTGACAGGTTGGGCAAGGAGAGCATTAATCAGAGAAGCAGCCAAGAGGCCCATGGTAACTCTGGAGGAGCTGCAGAGATCCACAGCTCAGGTGGGAGAATCTGTCCACAGGACAACTATTAGTCGTGCACTCCACTAATCTGGTTTTTATGGAAGAGTGGCAAGAAGAAAGCCATTGTTGAAAGAAAGCCATAAGAAGTCCCATTTGTGAGAAGCCATCTGGGGGACACAGCAAACATGTGGAAGAAGGTGCTCTGGTCAGATGAGACCAAAATTGAACTTTTTGGCCTAAAAGCAGAACAGGATGTGTGGCAGAAAACTAACACTGCACATCGCCCTGAACACACCATTCCCACTGTGAAACATGGTGGTGGCAGCATCATGTTGCCGGGATGCTTTCTTCAGCAGGGACAGGGAAGCTGGTCAGAGTTGATGGGAAGATGGATGGAGCCAAATACAGGGCAATCATAGAAGAAAAACTGTTATGCCGCGTACACACGGTCGGACTTTCCGGCATACTTGGTCCGGCGGACCAGAGTGTGCCGGACAATCCGCCCGTGTGTGGGCGGCGGCGGACTTTTCCGGCGGACTTCTTCCCAAAAGCCCGCCGGACCTAGATTTCAAACATGTTTGAAATCTTTCCGTCGGACTCAGTTTCGGGCGGAAAGTCCGCTCGTGTGTGTGCTGGTCCGATGGAAAGCCCGCTCGTGTGTAGGCTGGTCCGACAGACCAAATACGACACGAGGGGATGGTATTGCATCTCGCGCTCGCTGCAATAGGAAAAACAAATCTTCCTATTGCGGCGAGCGCGGGGCATACCAGGCCCTTAGGTCTGGTATGGATTATAAAGGGGAACCCCGCTACACCGAAAAAACGGCGTGGGGTCCCCCTAAAATCCATACCAGACCCCGATCCGAGCACGCAGCCTGGCCGGTCAGGAAAGGGGGTGGGGACGAGCGAGCGCCCCCCCCCCCTCCTGAACCGTACCAGGCCGCATGCCCTCAACATGGGGGGTGGGTGCTTTGGGGGAGGGGGGCGCCCTGCGCCCCCCCCCCCAAAGCACCTTGTCCCCATGTTGATGAGGACAAGGGCCTCTTCCCGACAACCCTGGCCGTTGGTTGTCGGGGTCTGCGGGCGGGGGCTTATCGGAATCTGGGAGCCCCCTTTAATAAGGGGGCCCCCAGATCCCGGCCCCCCACCCTATGTAAATGAGTATGGGGTACATGGTACCCCTACCCATTTACCTAGGAAAAAAGTGTAAGTAATAAAACACACTACACAGGTTTTTAAAATATTTTATTAAACAGCTCTGGGGGGGGGATCTTCCTCCGGCTTCGGGGGTCTTCTTCCGGCTTCGGGGGTCCCTCCGCTTCATCTTCTCCCGGCGTCCGGTTGGTTCTTCTCCGCTCTCCGGCCTCTTCTCCCGGTGTCGCAGGTCTTCGGCCGGCCCCTCCGCTCTCTTCATGTAGCTCTATTGCGAGCGGAGGTCCGGACTTCTGGGCTTCTTGGCTTCTTGGCTTCTTGGCTTCTTGGCTTGGCTTGGCTTCTCTTCTCTTCCCCCAGATGTTGACACGACGCTCTCTCCGGCTGGACTGGTTTCTGAGGGCTGCGTTGTGACTTATATAGGCGGAGACCCCGCCCCCATATGATGTCACAGTCCCTGGGCATGCTGGGACTGTGACGTTTTAGGGGGCGTGGTCGACCACGCCCCCCGACCACGCCCCCTAAAACGTCACAGTCCCAGCATGCCCAGGGACTGTGACATCATATGGGGGCGGGGTCTCCGCCTATATAAGTCACAACGCAGCCCTCAGAAACCAGTCCAGCCGGAGAGAGCGTCGTGTCAACATCTGGGGGAAGAGAAGAGAAGCCAAGCCAAGCCAAGAAGCCAAGAAGCCAAGAAGCCCAGAAGTCCGGACCTCCGCTCGCAATAGAGCTACATGAAGAGAACGGAGGGGCCGGCCGAAGACCTGCGACACCGGGAGAAGAGGCCGGAGAGCGGAGAAGAACCAACCGGACGCCGGGAGAAGATGAAGCGGAGGGACCCCCGAAGCCGGAAGAAGACCCCCGAAGCCGGAGGAAGATCCCCCCCCCGGAGCTGTTTAATAAAATATTTTAAAAACCTGTGTAGTGTGTTTTATTACTTACACTTTTTTCCTAGGTAAATGGGTAGGGGTACCATGTACCCCATACTCATTTACATAGGGTGGGGGGCCGGGATCTGGGGGCCCCCTTATTAAAGGGGGCTCCCAGATTCCGATAAGCCCCCGCCCGCAGACCCCGACAACCAACGGCCAGGGTTGTCGGGAAGAGGCCCTTGTCCTCATCAACATGGGGACAAGGTGCTTTGGGGGGGGGGGCGCAGGGCGCCCCCCTCCCCCAAAGCACCCACCCCCCATGTTGAGGGCATGCGGCCTGGTACGGTTCAGGAGGGGGGGGGGCGCTCGCTCGTCCCCACCCCCTTTCCTGACCGGCCAGGCTGCGTGCTCGGATCGGGGTCTGGTATGGATTTTAGGGGGACCCCACGCCGTTTTTTCGGCGTAGCGGGGTTCCCCTTTATAATCCATACCAGACCTAAGGGCCTGGTATGCCCCGCGACGGGGCTCGCAAGGTGTCAATCTAGCCGATAAAAGCGGCAAGATTGACATCCTTTTCTAGTCCCGTCGCACCTGAGTCACGTTCAAAATGAACGGACTTGTCCGTGTGTGGGCAAGTCCGTTCATTCTGAAAGTCCGCCGGAACTCCGGCGAAAGTCCGTCGGAAAGACGGGCGGACTTAGCCCGCCGGAAAATCCCGGCGTGTGTGGGCAAGTCCGTTCGTTTTAAAGTCCGGCGCACCTGGCGGACAAAGTCCGTCGGAAAGTGTGCCGGACCAAGTAGGATAGAAAGTCCGCTCGTGTGTACGCGGCATTAGAGTCTGCAAAAGACTTGAGACTGGGGTGGAGGTTCACTTTCAAGCAGGACAACTACCCTAAACCTACAGCCAGAGCTACAATGGAATGGTTTAGATGAAAGCATATTCACGTGTTATGCCGCGTACACAGGAGCGGAATGTCCGACAGAAAAAGTCAGACGGAAGCTTTTTCATCGTATATTCCGAGCGTGTGTATGCCTCATCTGACTTTTTTTTTTAATAGAAATAGAAATAGAACATGTTCTAAATATTTCCGTCGGAACCAATTCCTGTTGGGAAACCCGCTCGTCTGTATGCTGTTCCGACAGACCAAAAAGGATGCATGCTCTGAAGCAAGTACGAGACGGAAGCGATTGGCTACTGGCTATTGAACATCCTTTTTCTAGTCTCGTCGTAAGTGTTGCGTTCTTGACGGTCGGACTTTGGTTTGTCCGTGTGTAGGCAAGACCTTCTGAGTTTATTCCGACAGCAAAACCGATTGTGTGTACAGGGCATTAGAATGGCCAAGTCAAAGTCCAGACCTAAATCCAATTGAAAATCTGTGGCAAGACTTGAAAATTGCTGTTCGGACGCTTTCCATCCAATCTGACAGAGCTTGAGCTATTTTGCAAAGAAGAATGTGCAGAAAATGTAACTCTCTAGATGTGCAAAGCTGGTGGAGACATCCCTAAAAAGACTTGTAGCTGTAATTGCAGCGAAAGTTGGTTCTACAAAGTATTGATTCAGGGGGGCTGAATACAAATGCACCCCACACTTTTAACATATTTATTTGTATAAAAATGTGAAAACCATTTATCATTTCCTTCCACTTCACAATTATGTGCCACTTTGTGTTGGTCTATCACATAAAAGCCCAATAAAATACATTTATGTTTTTGGTTCTAACATGACAAAATGTGGAAAATTTCAATGGGGTATGAATACTTTTTCAAGCACTGAATACTGTGCCCCCCAGAAAAAGGTGTACATTTATTGTTTTTAATTTTTTTTTTTTTTTTGATCAGGAAATTTTGGGTGCAATGCACAGATTCCTGCAGACTCTTCCTCTAGCTGAATGTCAGTACTGAGGTATAGACTTTCTCTTGAGCCTTTTTTACACCTGCTTTGCTCTCTGAAGAGTAATCTGCATTTAGATCACTCTTTAGAGCTCTTGATAGACGGTAAGGAGGTGTTATATCCTTACCACCTGTTTTAACCCCCTAAATGCTTGGCTACCGCAGTTCCGGTGCACTTGAAGCACAGCATTATTCACTTGAATAGTTCCTGTTTGGTGGGTGGTAGTGCCCCCCCCAAGCACAACAGTAGATTTAATTCCTGCCGTGCCACATGTTTTTTCCAGCTGCTGCCTCTGCAGCTAAAGAGGGAGCTGTTGAAGGATGGTAAAAATGCAGGCTAAACTGCAGGATTTTACTTACCCCTAACTGCAAGTACTGTATAAATGAGCCCTTAGAGAGATTTAGGAAGTGTCAATGGTCTACGAGTGTGGGGGCAGATGGGACTTATTTATTTTGTTTATTCATTCACAGATCCCTAAGGGGCCCTTTCACACTGTTCAGTTTTTCTTCCGTTTTTGCCTTACCAAAAACAGAAGAAAAATACATGATCATTAAATGCTATGGAGCTCTTCACACCAGTCAGTTGCAGGTCAGTTGCGTTTTTTAACTCCCATGTCCATATACAGGTGCACCAAAATTGCTGCAAAAATGCATTTTTGCAACAGAGCAGTGTGAAAGCAGCCTGAGAATGAATGCTGCAAATGAGCGGGTAGATCCCCACACAGAGAAGCTGATTTCAAAGCTGACAGCTGCCAAAGGGGAGAATAACTCCTGCATACTGCCAGAAAGGGTCCGTTTTGGAGGTGGGTGGATCCACTTGACGCCATGTTACACCCTAAATAAGGGTGTAATGGAACCTGTTCTTAAACGTGGAGTTAAAGCGGAGGTCCGCCCAAAAAAATACAAATAAAAAAACAGCAGCTACACATACTGCAGCTGCTGGCTTTTAATAATAGGACACTTACCTGTCCTGGAGTCCAGCGATGTCTGCACCGCAGCTGAACTCCATCAGCTGTAGGGTGCTGCCGCTGCCATTGCGGGTAAAGGAACCCGGCAGTGTAGCCTTACGGCTTCACGCTGGGAACCCTACTGTGCATGCGCGAGGCCCGCTCCTCTCTCCTACCTACCCAGTGATGGGAGAGAGGAGGAGGGGGCCCCGGGTTGACGTCATGAGCCATGGCGCGGACTCCCGGAAGTAGGAGGTATCCTGTCCCCCCCTCCCCAAAAGGTGCCAATTGTGGCACCGGAGGGGGAGAGGAGACAAATGAGCGTAAGTTCCACTTTTGGGTGGAACTCCGCTTTAAGCAGGGCATAGATTATGCAAATCGCGAAATTCCCGCATCAACACAGTAAAGCCTTGTACACACTGACAGCTCCGATCGGAGCCGCTGCACTAACAATCCGATGTTTGTTAGTACAGCAATCTCTCTTGCTGTGCTGTTGTGTTCTGACAGGGGGACACCCCCCCCCCCACTAGAATACACTGGTCAGCGAACTCAGCCATTGGCTGAGAGCGCTGATCGGGAGCCAAACGTTATACCTTTTTCAGTCTTGATTCAGTCGGCTTCTGTCAGATCGGTTGCCATACACACGGGCCGAATGTCGGCCGAGTTCTATTTACCCGGCCCATGTCTCCCAACATTTGGCCCATGTGTACTAGGCTTAAGTGTTGATGGGGCAATCCCACCCATAGTGCTATTGTACTCTGCTGGGGAAAAACCTTCACTGCCGGAAGAACAAAATGATTAGTGTTGGCAGCTATAGCTGGCGACACTAATCTTTGAGGACAAACCGACATACTGGTTGTACACAAGTCGATTAATAGATCAACTTGTGTACAACCAGGGTGCCCATACATGGATGTAAATCCTGCTGGTCCATGCTAAACCAGCCAAATTTCAATCCATATATGGCCATCTTTAGTCTTTAAAAACTGGTAGAATACAATTTTTCTTTGTCGTTTATATTTTAATTGTTTGATATTGGCTTTCATACTCGTAATGCTCACAACTAGTAAGAGCACACATATTGGTCAAGCTTTTAAATAAATTGGGTACTTTGTTCTGAAGGTTTCCTAATTGCAATTATGCTCTTATCTATTTTATTACTGTATTCACTTTTAATCTTCAAAATAGTCTCAGCTCACAAAACTAACACAGGATAAATGACTATTTTTTCAGCCAAGTCTAATGACAATTAAAAATGATATTTCCATGACTAAAATAAAGATGCTTTTTCATGTGTTAGCTTTTTAAATCAAGCATTGTGTACCTATTGTGAAAATATTCCTACCCCCTTCTCTGTCTATTCTGATTTTCTATCTCTATCAGTTAATCTGTCTTTCTATCTGTCCGTCAATGTTTCTGTCTATCCACCCAGGACACTATTCTGTAGAGAACACTCAAATTCAGATTCCTAGTCCACTATGCTCCTCTGATTGCAATTTTTGAAGAAGTAAGACCTAGTGTTACTGTGTTACATAGTGTTACTTTAGGCTTTTGACCTAAAAGCCTGCACTGTTAGCTCTCAAAACCGGTAGGGAGCTACTGCTCTACTCAATTCTGTTGCCCAGATTTACGGCAAATGTGTTATACTTGGGCAGCTTCAGGGCTACCTCTAGTGAGTACCCAGCAGGTTACTAGAAAAAAAACGTACCGATAGAAGGATCGCCAAACCAAGTAATAGTCCAATCTGATTTATTGGTTTGCACTAAGAAACACCCAATGCGTTTTAGGGGCCAGAAAACACTCCCCTTCATCCGGGCTTCAGTTAAAGTAAAAACTTAATTGGACTCAAAAGAGGGCTCTCTTGTATAAATGTGTTTGAAAACGTTACTAGCCAGCAACATCTGCATGAATTGCAGTAAAGAACTAAAACCCTGTTGAAAGGGCGGTGTTTTCTGCCCCCCTGAAATGCATTGGCTGTTTTGTTTTATGATTTTTTTTTTGTGCCGACCAATAAACCAAATTTGGACTCTTTTATTATTTGACCTGACGTTCCTTGTATTGGTACATCTTCTTTTCTAAAATTGCAGTGTGACAGAATAAAACCTGTCTCTGATCACTTCTTAATGTGTGTCTCGTCTTGACGTAAGTCTCATCTCCTGTGATTGGTGTGGAGTGTTGCAGTTTGCTTCCCGGGATTAGTGGTGCAGTGATCACAAACACACAGAAAACTGGTGTATAGGCTCTAACTGACAGGCGGCTTGAATTGCATCTACATTTGTCAACGATCTGCTTGATAAATGTCTTTCATTGTGTTTTGCAAAGAAAACTTCGCCTTGTAATAGGTTTTAACAGAGCTGGCCACTCATCTGTCCTACCACTTATGAAACGTCCTTCTTTGAAAGGGCTTTATTAATTAATTATTAATAGATATTGTTGTACGTAAATTATAAGCAAGCTAACATTCTAAATGGCAAGAACACATAAATATATTTTATATTACAAATATTCAGTATATTTGTATATGTTTAATTTCATATAACTACAAATTACAATATCTGTCAAGGGAAAAGGGATCTGAATAATTTTTGTTAAAATAAAATAAGTTTTTCATCAAATCAGTCCTAGCTGTAGTAATTTTACTACAGAATAGGATAAATAATCATTTGGAATCTTTAATAATGTAGACCGGGTTTGTTATATTTGCATAAAAGAAGCATGTCTGTTACTTAAAGTTAAAATCTGGGCAATGAACATTGAACACTATAATTATTACAAGTATTTAAGTGTAAATGTAGTTCTCGTGTTGCCTTGCACTGCCAATTTAATTTAAAATACTAGCTACTCTCTGGCCCTACCCTTTTTTAATTACTTGTAACATTATGGCAGTCAGTCCTTCATAAAGTGTTAAACCCACAACAGTAAAATCATTCTGTATATGCAGTAAAGCATGCCTGTTATACTCACTGTGGAGCCTATGGGGTTAATCTTCTGCATTGTGTAAAAAGGCTGTTTGATCCTCTGATCATCTCCTTCTTCCACTGTCTCCAAAAAATAACCTGATATTTACAGAGCCAGAGGACATGCCAATGGCTGACAGCGCTGACCAGAGTGTTCTGGTGATGGGCGTTTCCCTGTCGCTGTACTAACGTTGGATTGTTAGTACAGCGACTCTGACCGAAGTTGTCAGGTTTTTTTTTGTTTTTTTTCGTTCAACCCAGAAAAACACTATTGGCGTGTACCAGGCTTTTAGTCTCTCAGATTTGTACCACTTTTTTTTCCAAGAAACAAAAATAAAAATGTATTATTTTGCAGCCTTACCAATTTTTAAATATGGTGGCTGCATTTGTTTTCTATTTTAGGCTCCCCCCCTAATTTGTACCTGGTGATCCAGCCAGTAAGTTTGGCATTTTTTAACTCCTTTTAACAGACCAAGATTTCCAGAAACAAATTAACACTACAAGTGCTGCTTGCAATGGTCAGTTTTTATTTATGTAAAGCCTTTAACCCCCAGTCACACTGAGCACGACATTGAAATCATGCTACTTAACTTGAAGTAGCATGATTTCGGAGTAGTACTACTTCAGGTGCTACTTGGAAGACATCTGTGATTTCATGCACAGATGTCTATGCAAGGCGTACCTGAACTTGCAAAAAGTAGTGCAAGAACTACTTGCAAAATCGGTGCTACTCCGATGGAGTCAGTCGTACCAATTTGACTGCTTCTATTGCAGACAATAAGGTGCGACTTGTCAAGCGATTTGAAACTATTAAATTGTATGACAGGTTGCACCAGTGTGACCAGGGGCTTATCACAAAAGGAACAAAACTGTTGCTTTAACCGCTTGAAAAGTGTTAGCTGGAGTTTGGCTACAGTTTGTTAGTGTATCTAAATCTGCTAAAGCATCTAACATTACCTTCCCCGCAGACTGACAGTGCTGCTGTCCAAAGGTGTTCCCCTATCCAGAGTTTAGGCACCTTAATGCAGAAAGTGTGTTACTGCCCAGGACACCAGATGAACAGAGCAAAAAAATCTAAAAAAAAAAATCACATCACATCTAATGACTACTAAGCTGCAATATATTGCAATTTTGGGTTTGTGTTTTTAACCCCTTAACGCTAGGCCTCCCAATCCTTTAAGAGGTTTCTGATCATGTAACTGCCATGATTGGCTGTCACAGTGGTCACGTGATTGGAAAGCCCCCGATCACAAGTACAGATCAGGAGCTTTACGTTAGCCACCGGAAACTGTGCTGGGAGCATGCAGGGTGCACAGTTCTGTTTACATTCTGGTACGCATATATGCGGCCTCTTAGGATAATACCCCACCCTCTGAGAGGCCTCATATATGCGTACCGCTGTCACTAAGAGGTTAATGATGCTTTCATTTGTTAGTCAAGTTTGTCTAAATATGCTAGTGCATCTAACAGTACCCTCTCCCCTGCTATCCAAAGGAGTCTCCATTGCCCCTCCCCCCTCCGGTGTCACATTTGACACCTTTCAGGGGGAAGGGGGGTGCAGATACCTGTATAAGACAGGTATTTGCACCCACTTCCGGGCATAGACCCCCGCGGGGGTCTACGCCACTGTCTGCTGGCAGACATACAGGTCCCAGAGACAGCAGGGACCATTCGGATTGCGTAGCATGACTTGTGCATGCGCATTAGGGAACCTGGAAGTGAAGCCGCAAGGCTTCACTTCCTGATTCCCTTACCGAAGATGGCGGCGGCAGCATCCGAGGACCGAGGGACGGTTCAGCTTTAGGTGCTGACATCGTGGGTGCCACGGACAGGTAAGTGTCCTTAGTATTTGTAGCTGCTGACTTTAAAAAAAAAAAAATTTGGCAGACCTCCGCTTTAAGCACAAGGCCAAGTTGACCCTTTAGTGGTTACAGCAGAAAAAGGTGAGGGCCCATTAGAAAGAAGAGTCCAATGGACTCAAACCATAGGGAACACCAGCCCAGTTAGTAATAAAAGAGAATATATAAAAGAGATGGGCTTTTTAAAGAGGTGGTTCCCATGGATATATTATAGTATGTCACATAAATGCATCAATCATTTTTATAAAGATATAAAAAGTTTATTATTTAGTACATACAATATTTTAAATCAAGAAGAGAAAACAGTGCAACTACAGTATAGGCCTATATATATATATATATATATATATAATTCGCTGCATCTTCAGGGCTTTATTATTCATGTGTAAATCAAAACATCTGGAATATTATAAACAAGACAGAGTTAGTAGCTATACATTTTATCATACATTAAAATATATGTATATGCAATATCCTGACTACTAGCAGAAATGGGGGACATTCAAAAAAAAAAAAAATAAAGAAGAAAAAGGAGGGGGAAATACATATACTGTATATACCTAGAGTATTGGATGTGTTCGAGCTAGGGAAATGCCATAATCAAAGGCTTCGCCTTGCTGATGTAGTGCATAGGCAGGACCCAATCATCAGATATATTATCTGCTGTAAAATACAAAGAAACCTAGTAAGAACAAAAAAGGAAAGAGAGGGAAAGGAAAAACAAACTCTCAGTTCAACCATCAGTGTAGCAAGGTACACAGACACAGATAAGGTGACCAAAGTATGAACAAACATTGTTGCACTAACCTGCATGGAAAGTGACAGCACAGAGCATATTCGAACATTAAGGAGCGGGGCTCAGGACAAAATCCAAAATCTGTATAAGCCACAAAGAAAGGAAAAAGCCACTGCTGGATATACAAAGAAAGATGCATATGAATACATCTTCGCTGTAAATCCAGCATAAACTCCATTGTTTAATCAGGTAGATAGTTCACATCTTACCCTGATGTAGATAGCACTCAATGCAACGTCATCAAATCCATTATGCATGAGAGATCAGTGCAAACGCCCAAGGCACCAGGGATCTTTGCAGGGGATGTCTGGGTCTCCTGAAAGCCCATTACTCCAGGAGAAGTTCCCCACACAGACCAGCCCTTAAGAGGACGAAAAGGGCGGTCACTGTGGAGCCGGGTGGGCCCTCATTTCAGTTGGCCATTATCCAAAAAACGCCAGTATGGGTCCATGAGCCCAATAGGGGGAGGAGTGCTGCAACAGCTGCCTTTGTCAAAAGCAGAAGTGACGTCAAGTCTCAATGGGCGGAAGTGACGCCAAGGAGATCACAGCCAGCTGCCATACCCAGAAATGCGCTTCAACGCAGTTCAACATGCTCTCCTAGTGGTAGACTGCGCAATTACATGCACTGGCAACCAAACTAGTCCGGAACAAAGCATCCCATGCTGTCTAATGTAGCCAAAGAGAAATCTACAAATCTTTTTTTTTTTTTAAATACATATAAATACAAAATACCATCATGAAAGTATTGAACAGTAAAATATTACTTACAGGTAAATGGTATGCTAATATTGCGTGAATACTATAGTATTTACGTTAAAAGGAAAGTTGTGTCTTTTTTTTTTAATGTGAATGTATTTAGCTCAGTGTTCTATGCATAAGTGAGCCTGATTTTGCACTTTCCAGCTTTAGTAAATAAACACAATTGTGTACTTAAAAGTGGGGTATGCCTGTACTTTTTTTACTCTTAAGTTATTTAACCTTGTGACTGATGTGTCGATGCACACCATTTTTTGCTCATTATTGCTGCAGGTTTTGCTTCCTGCTTAGTAGTACTGCACAATGACTCTGCTTTATTGTTCTGATCTCTCTGTCTGTTCAAGTTTAAGGTTTAGGTCTTATCTGGAAGTCTTTTGAGATAAACTCAGTTAACCTCAACGACAGTTAACCACCTGCTTACTGGGCAATTAAACCCCCTTCCTGCCCAGCCCAATTTTCAGCTCTCAGCGCTCTCACACTTTTAATGACAATTGCGCGGTCATGCAACACCGTACCCAAATTACATTGTTATAGTTTTTTCACACGAACAGAGCTTTCTTTTGGTGGTATTTATTCACTGCTGGGTTTTTTATTTTTTGCTAAAAAAATTTAAAAAGAAACAAACATTTTGAAAAGAAGAAATAAAACAGTTTCATAGCTTGTTATAAAATTTTGAAAACAGGTAATTTTTCTTCTTCATTGATGTGCGCTGATGAGGCTGCACTGATGGGCACTGAAAGGCTGCACTGATGGGCACTGAAAGGCCGCACTGATGGGCACTGAAAGGCCGCACTGATGGCTGCACTGATGGGCACAGAGGTGGCACTGATGGTTGGCACTAATGGGCCACACTGAAGGGCACTGATGGGTGGCACTTAAGGGCACTGATGGGTGGCACTGATGGGCACTGGTAGGTGACACTGATGAGGCACTGATGGGCATTGATAGGTGGCACTGTTGGGCAAAGGTAGGTGGCACTTTGGGCAAAGGTAGGTGGCACTGTGGGCACTGGTAGATGGCACTGGTGGGCACAGATGAGGCAGCCGCGGCTCTGTGTGTGAGGGACCGATGTCCCTCTGACAGAAGCCGGTGATCGGCTTTTTCTTCCCCTCATGCTAACAGCGTGAGGAAAAAAAAAAAGATTGCCAATCTCCTTTTTACATTACGTTATCAACTGTCATTGGCTGATCACGTTGTAAGGGGCCGAGTATCATAGACTCGGTGATCACAGAGCGTGCTGCACGTGCCCCACAGGGGGCACGCAGGCAGCTCATGCACGAGAGGACGTCATATGACGGTCTCCCGGCAATTAAGGCCTACACTGTTGCCGTCATTCGGCTATAGTGTGGGCGGGAGGAGGTTAAGGAGGGGTTCTAATCAGAATATTTGATATGGAGATGGCTGCTAAAGCTATATTTGCAAATATGAATATGAAATATTAAAAATGATAGTACTGTATATCTTGGATTTGGCTTGTGGTTTTCTGTTTATGCTGTTTGGTGTTCTTCCATTAAAATGTATATAGTAAAAAATTTTTTTTAATTTGATGACCCTGTTAATGGAAGTCTTGTTATTATTTAACTAAACTTTCAGCTGCCTAGCTGCAAAGCATCCCATTTCCATTATTATGACTAGTTCTTCAAGTTGTAGTGCTTTAAATTGCTAGCAATTAGCATATTTCAACCTTATTTTTAGGTTTAAATTGCAGTGTGAGAGTGTACTCTTCTCTTAGCTAATTAGTGCTATCAAGGAACAGTGGGTTACCTCATTAGTACCATGTGCATTTAATTAAAGAAGAGAAAATCAGAGTTAACCTCATAGTTAATATTTTCACAGAGTGTTACAATGCCAACACCTTCAATTGGAGTCACACCCCTGTGTATCTAATTATGCTCTAGTGCCAAATAAGGTTAGAAGGGTACCACCATGCTGTTAGCAAATAGTTTGAAATGAAAATGTGTTTTCCAATAGCTTACATAGAGGTTTGACATGTACAGTCTCTTTGAACATTCCATCTGTTGGGGTCAATAAGTATTATAGCCATAATATATGAGGGAACACTTCTTACCTGATGTCAATGTCGATGAGGTCTTCACACATGATTAAAAACAGAGCAAGATAGAGAAAATGGATTAAAGAGACAGTGATGACAGTTGTACTGTATGCCCCATTATGAGAACCCTTTGCGATTAATAAACAATGCATGTTTGATGCTTCTCAGATTATCATAAATTCTGAAAAGTTTCCCAGTTTTAGAATTTTAGAATTATTCCTCCATCACCCCCCCCCCCTCCAGTTTTATTACTTGACTTCTAGTAAGCCCCGGTAGACATTCAAAGGTCACTAAAGTTCAAGTTGCCAGAGGTCTTCAGAGGAGCAGCAGCCGTTTGCGTTTAATTACTGCATTGGTTGCCTTGTATAAATGTAGTAAGTGTCCACAGTTAATTGCAACAAGTTAACTTTTGAAATGAACTACTTCTAAAATACATTATACTCTTTTTTTTTTTTTTTTATTTTTTTTAGTTGTCCTGAATGGTTTCTGTTACAGAATATATTAGTCAGTGCTACACTAGACATCTATAGACATGACATATCAGTCTCTTTGTTCATAGACTGGTATATTACATATGGTGTAATACAGAATACAGGCATTTTGGACATGTAATTTCCATACTATATGTACATCATGCAAACAAAGTGTTCATTAGTATTATGCACTCTACTTGAAGTTTCCCTTCACAGCTTCCCCCCTCAGTGTTAGCCAAATAGCAAAATACTTATGCAAAAGTTTCAGTCAGGCCCTGCCTCTACTGAGCAGGCATGTTACATCTTCATTCAGTTCGTATTCCTCCATATGACCACTGTGACCAGCCATAGAAATGAATTAGGCAGAGATGCAAATGCGCAGTAGATGCAGGGCCTGGCTGTCACTTTTTGCATAAAGGCTGTATGGTGCTGGCCAGGGCCACACATTAAGCATCGTTGAAGTGGGGCTGAAGGTAAGTATTTGGGTATTATACTTTACTTAGTGGGAAGTTGGAAAGCTAACATAAATTTATCATATATCCTTCTACCTATACATTTTTTTTTACCATGAGCGAAGTTTTGAATTGTCCAGTCTGAGAAAAATGTACTTTAAAATGAATGTATTTGTAGTTATCCAGTTAGCTGTGAGACAAAGCTATTTTAAATGTTTTTAGATTCACTAATTCTGTATGGATGCTGCTGGGCGTACATATCCATGAAACTTTAAGAGGACTGTGCTCCAAATACTAATGTTCAAGATATGGATTCAAGTTGAAAATAAGGAAAGCATCTTTTTTTTAAAGGCATGCCATACCTGAAAGAGCTGTCATTACGAGAATTTTGTTTTCCAACTTTGAAAGTGCCTATATCGGTGTGAAGGACTTCCTTTTTTTTTTTTTTCTTGGGCTTTCACACAGACCTTCTGATCAGGTCCGCCTGTCAGTTTTTCTGGTGGACCCAACCAGAACCTCCATTCTTCTCTATGGAGTGGCGGGTGTAAACAGAGATGTGTCTTTTTCCACCCGAATACATCCAATCTGATCCACCAAAAATAGATGGATGGGGATTTGTTCCCCTTCCGTCCAGCAGATGGGATGGCAGTCCAGTGTAAATGGACGGGCGGGCTGTTTACATCTGACTGCCCATAAAGGAGCGTGAGCTGTGCAGAGCGGACATGGACCTGTCAGCCACCTGCTCAGCAGAGGACAGATCCCCTGCTGAGAAAGCAGATCGCAGCTGCAGTCCGCCCTGTGTGAAAGGGGCCTAAAATGGATTACTGATCAATCACACAAATATGCTCACCACAATTACATGTGTTTTTAAAAAACAAATTTCTAAATTTGAAATGGCTTAAACCAGGGATCCTTAAACTACGGCCCTCCAGCTGTTGCGGAACTACACATCCCCTGAGGCATTGTAAAATGCTAACATTCACAGACATGACTAGGCATGATGGGAATTGTAGTTCCTGAACAACTGGAGGGCCGTAGTTTGAAGACCCCTGGCTTAAACTATTAAAAAGTGTCTTTCCTTTTTTTTAGCAGTGTTTTATATCCCCCCAAAAAATGAAAAAATTGTTTTAGTAAATACATTAATCTGGCTCCAACTGGGTGATCATAAACTGAAAACCAGTGGTCCCCACGTTGGTCCCTGAATTAGGGGCTGAAAAAATCTGAAACTTTAGCTTGCTTAATGGGACTTGGGCAGTTCCATACTCCTGAAATTCCTGTATTTCTCCTTATTGATGTTATTTTTGGCAACTATTCTGCAGCAGAATCTGCCAAAAATGTGCTGTTGATTATAACTTTGCATAGAAAGTGTTTAGTCTGTAGTGACAGAATGGAACATCAAGCACTTTTGGGTAAAGCAGCGAGCACAGGTGCACACCTGCTAGTTGATATTAAAATTCATCACCAACTTGACAAAGCACATTAACATTTTTTTTCCGATGGTATGAATGAACAAGCCAGCAAATAAAAAAACAGGTGGCTTGTAGCAGTATTCAATATAATTATAATTTGTACAATAATATTGCATAATATTAATTATTCCCAGCCTTACTTGGCTCATTTGGGGCAGATGTTCTTTCTGGCTGTTATTTTATGACGTAAGAGTAAGTTCAGGCATGCTACCAGTTGCAGAAACAACAATTATGATATTTGTCTTCCTTCTGTCTCCTCCATGCTTTTTTTCTTTTCTTTTTTTTTTTTTTAGGATACTTATTTTTACTTTGTCTCTTACTCATTCTAATGCAACAAAGCAGATAAAGAAAACAAAAATGAATTTATCACCATTTTGTATAAAAGCCAAAAATTATACACAGAATCAAATCCCAGTAACACATAATCAATCATTCTTTGTAGATGTAAATGATTCTTCTTAAGAGATTAAAAAAGGATTTTAAAAACAGGAGGTGTACTAACACATTCAGATTCCTAAATAACTAATGTTAAGATGTGAGCTGTGTCATCTGTTAAATTAGATATACTGTCTGTGTCAAAGAATGTTATTTACATGAGAGCCGTGGCTCTTGACAGTGACACTATAGCACCAGAGTCTGTACTGTTGAACAGAATCAAATAAATAAACTGTGCTCACTGCAGTGACTGAGTGAAACCTGGACGTTCACATTTAATTTAAAAATTCAACCTTTAAAAAATAAGGTTATACAAATAAGACATGTAATGAGATTGGAAACAGATGTGATTTTTTTTCTTTTTGTTTTGAAGAACTATTCATAAAAGGTCAAAGCTATCCTATAGCTTACATTATATTTTACATGGAGTGACATTGCCTTATTTTTATGTGAATCTAAAAAAAAAAAACTTGTTTGACTTTGAGAGCAACTGCATTATGACAGAAAATAAGAACTAGACCCCATATTTAACTGTCATGCATTCAATACCTTGCCTTATATTGAGGCTTATGCTTTGTGTGCTAATTTTGATTTCTTAGCTTTCAATAATTATTCTTTGATAACACTGTTGATAGGTAACTCACCATTAAAGGTATTAAAGTAAACTAAAGGTAAAACTTTTTTTTTTACTTTGGATAGAGTAAAGGAGGGGTATAAACCCTGTCAGTTTTTATTTGCCATCTGTGTCCTGTTGAGGGAATTTCACTTGACTTAACTTCCTGTCCCATAGTCAAAACCGGAAGTACGCTCACCACATAGATCAACCACATACACCGGTAAACTAGTAGAGGCTTCAGCTACAGTCCCTGCATCTTAGCCATGCCCCACTGACATGTTGGGCTTAATCGTTACCTCTATGATTAAGCCCAATCTGGGTGAAACGTGTTGGGTGCATGGCCAAGATGCGGTGACTGTAGCTGAAGCCTCTACTAGTTTCCACTGGATGTGGTTGATCTATATAGTGTGCACAACTTTTTTTTTCCATTATGGTTGTTCCATGGAGTCAGACTTGCTCCTGGAGGGGCTGGCACCCACTGTAGGAAGAGAGCCAACAAAAGGGAGAACAGGAGGCATTTGAGCTACAATATTTTTTACATGTGGTCAAAGGCAATACCTCTAAAGTGAGGGAATTCCTGGTGGTCATCGGGGTTACCAAAACTAGTGTCCCCATTGGAACATTTCCCTTCAAATTCTTTTCTGGTAAAAAAATTTGGGGATTTTCTTTCTCCTTTACTCTCTGATAAATGGTAAACTGAACAAATAGAGAGGATGAATCCCCCTAATGGTAACACAGACAGCAAAAAAAACTGACAGGTGCTCTAATCCCTCTACAGAAGTGAAAAAATATTTCTGACTTTATTTATACTTAACGTTACACCAGGTAAAATTGTACTGCATTTGTTTTGTTATAAGTTCCAGCAATACCCAACAGCACTGAAGGTTTAAAATCCACTATCTTTGAAGATTTGATGTAAATAGCAGATGAAGAGATAAACAGATCAGTTTGTAAGATATTGGAGAATTACACATTTTTTTTATTTTTCTGATATAGTGTACATTTTTCCAGTTTGCTAAGAATCATGTAGTTTAATAATTATAACTGCCCGGATTCATAAATTGGACTTATCTATATGTACATTTGCAAGCAAATCCAAAATCACTTTAAAAGCTCAGTGCAGCGCAACAAAAAGTGAATAAAAAAATTGAGAGTACAGCAATAAAAAAACAAAAATAAATATAATAAATACCATCAAAATACTTAACCCATAATGTATCAAACTATACATCAAAATATATATCAACACCAGTCCTTGGTATAATAATATAATTTAACCACTTCCCGCCTAAGGCTGTCATATGACGTCCTGGAATTTGAGTAGAGGTATCTGAATGATGCCTGCAGCTGCATCGTTCTTTTCAGCTGGCGATTCCCTGCAACGTAAGAACAATCATAGTGGCTGGTTAGCCATTTGATTGTTTTTATAGGCGGTGGGAGGGGACTGCCCTCCAGTGCTTCTATCGGCTTGCCCAGGAGTTTACCATAGAGAATGAGGACCAGATGGTCCCTGGCAGTCTCTATGACCTTCGGAGGCCCGGGCGACGTTATGATGTCACATTCGGCACTGCAGATGTAAACACTGCTGTGTACTCAGCTGGAAAGACTGAGATTGTGTTTTTTTTTTTTTCCTGCCTAGAGGAGAGGTGTGGGGGGACCCTACATCTCTCCATAAAGAGGACCTGTCATGCCCTATTCCTATTACAAGGGATGTTTACATTCCTTGTAATAGGAAAAAAAGTGATAAAAAAGATAAAAATTTAAAGGGAAAGTGTAAAAAAAATGAAATAAACAACATTTTTTTTTTTAAAGAGCCCCCGTCCCCCCGTGCTCGCATGCAGAAGCAGACGCATACATACGTCGCGCCCACATATGTAAACAGCATTCAAACCACACATGTGAGCTATCACCACGAATGTTCGAGCGATAGCAACAATTCTAGCCCAAGACCTCCTCTATAACTCTAACTCTAAGCTGGTAACCTGTGAAAAATGTAAAATGTCGCCTTTTTAAGTACAGAAGTTTGGCGCTGCTCCACAAGTGTGCACAATTTTAAAGCATGACATGTTCAGTATCTATATCAGGGATCTTCAAACTACGGCCCTCCAGCTGTTGCGAAACTACAAGTCCCATGAGGCATTGCAAAACTCTGACACTCACAGACATGACTAGGCATGATGGGAATTGTAGTTCCTGAACAACTGGAGGGCCGTAGTTTGAGGACCCCTGATGTATGTACTCAGCGAAACATCATCTTTCACATTATACCAAAAACTTGTGCTAACTTTAGCGTGTTTTTTTTTTTTTAATTCATGAAACAATTTTTTCTTTAAAAAAAACAAAGCATTTGAAAAATTGCTGCACAAATACTGTGTGACATAAAAAGTTGCAATGACTGCCTTTTTATTCCCTAGGGTCTCTGCTAAAAAAAAAAAAAACCTATATAATATTTGGGGGTTCTGAATAATTTTCTAGCAAAAAAATTATGATTTTTACATGTAGGAGAGGAGTGGAAGTGGTTAAATCTTTATATATATATATATATATATATATATATATATATATATATATATATATATATATATACTTCTCTATTGTAGGTAATTTCAAAGTAATAGTAAACATTTCTGTCCATCACAGTGCTCCAATGATAATAAAAACTTGCTCCACCACTGTGTGCCACCAACTTTCTCTGCTGCCCCTTACCTCAAAAAATATGACCTACAGATAGGTAAAGTCACCATGCACATTCCCAGTAAAACGGGTCAGTGTGTTAAAGCAATGCACCTGAAGACTCAAGATCTTGATCACCATCTGCCCAGGATCCTGCCCACTCTGCACAAAAGAGATAAAAATCAGCACAGCGAGGAGCCTCTAGAACACACACAGCATACAAATCCGGTGTGATTCCTCCAGAGGAAAGTCGTGTTCGGCTGACACTCCACACCTGGGACTCTGCCTCCTCCTCGGCCTCTTTACTCACATCCCATGGCCTCCCACTACAGGCTGAGCCCCTCTGTCACTGCTTGGCATATGATTCACCCATTTTTTTTAAAATTTGTTTACTCATCCCTATAGGTGTGTGTACACTGTTGATCTAACTTCCATTGTCTGTGGTGCCAAGCCCTATCCACAATTAACACTGGAATGCTGGCATAGTTAGAGCAGACTTAAAGGAGATGTCATACAAGTGCATTTGCACTCTTTCAAAACAAAATGGCTATAATCAATGCTGGCAGCAAAACTTATGTATCAGGTTTGCAGTGTGCCTTGTGTCCATAATTTAAATCTCCTACCAATAATGCCTGATCCAAGTTATCACTGCCAAAAAATTAGTGAACACAAGGTCCTAGGTTCCAAAGTCCTAAAACTCCTAGGTTCTGCAGCCACCCATTATTTGAGCTTTACTTGTCCTAATGCGCCCTTTCAGGGTCAGCTGCGTAAACTTCAGGCCTTACAGTAAGTGGTTTTATGGGTAAAAATAATTTTTCCCTTAATGCATTATCTGCATTAAAGTGATTCTAAACCCTTACATATACCCAGTGAAGTGACTGGTCTCAGGTGAGGTGACACAGGGATTAAAAAATCCTCCTACATAAGTTCTAACTGTTTATCTGCAGTCTTCTCTTCTCTACATCAGTGCAGGATTTATAAAGCTTGTCTGCACTGTCACAAAAAGGGGTGGAGATTTGAAATTACACTCTGCAGAACTCAGTGAGGAGAGCTCTGACAGTTGATTGGAGGGAAAGGACACACCCCCTTCACACAGCACATAGGAACTGACCCAAGGCTGTCAATGAATTGGAGATCCCTCCCCTGACACCTTTTTTTTTTCTCTTGATGTCAGGAAAACCTTTCAGAAGTGATTCATGCAGATAGCAGAGGAAGGAAGCAGCAGACACTTAGTGCTTCTTAATGAGACAAGTACACACTATAGAGGGATATGCTTTGTTCATATTTAATGTCTGAGGTTTAAAACTACTTTAAGGTAAATAAAATATAGTAGTTTCCCTGCAGCCCCCCCCCCCCAATACTTGCCAGAACCCGATCTCGATTCGGTGCTGTACACATCTGCATCAGCTCTTCTCCTCTCTCTCCACTCTCATACACTTAGCTGAAAGTAGCACAGAGAACCATTGGCTCCTGTTGCTGTCATTTAAAACCTATGAGCAGAGAGCGAGGGGGCTGGGCCAAGCTGAGTTGTGTGTTTGAATAGACACAAACAACCCAGCTCGGGAGCGAGCACACACGAGTGCCCCCATTGGAAGCGGCTTTCTGTGGTGGGCACTCGGGGATGGAGCCAGGTGAGCCAACGGGGGACCTGAGCAGAGGAGGATTGTGGCTGCTGTGTAAAACCATTGCACATAGCAGGTAAGTATGCCATGTTTATTATTTTAATTAAAAAAAAAATAAAGCTTTACAATCACTTTAGGGCTCATTTACACCACAAACTTTGAATCACTGTAAGGTTTTACATGTGTGATTACATGTGTTTGTAATGTGTTTGCGGTGACATAATTGTTACCCTCATTACAAATACTGTCTTTAGCATGCTAACGTTTTTTCTCTCGTGTTTATGTATTCTGTTGCATTTACATGCATTCATAGGCAATCCATTGCATGGCTGCATGCCGCTGTACTTTTTTTGAAAGGACTGAAAATGAACACAATGGTGTGAACTTGGGTGATTAGAAAACATTGATTTTACTGTGCATGCCTTCGGGATGCCTTTTGAAAAACGCATCTGACTGCATCTGGTGTAAACGAGCCTTTAATGTTTGTTTTGTACTGCGTGTGACATATAAACACACATTTGTTGAATGATTTTGTTTAGCTCTCAGAACTTTTTTTTTTTTTTTTTTCAGTTCCTCCATGTGCACTTGAAAGAAAAATTCCTTTTTGGTCTAATTTCTTTTCAAGAAACATATTAGAATATAATGAGGGTCAAATGAGGAGAACAAGGAATAAATAAAGCACTGTAATACAGGTATATTAATAGGCTAATTAAATTAGGTTTTGTTTTGGCAATTTTTTTTTTCTTGCGTTCAGTGAAATAATTCTCTACATTATTGTTTCTCAACACCTTGAAAACTATGTACCCCTTTTAAAAGTTTGTCACCTTATATCATGTACCCATAGAATAATATTTACATTAAATAAAGTAGCCTTCAATTAGGCCCTTTTCAGATGGAGCAGAATTTGTCCAAGTGGATCTGCCTGCTTAGCGGGGGATCTCTCCGCTGATCCCCACTGAGCAGGCAGATGACAGATCCGTGTCCGCTCCGCTATGCAGAATGGACACAGACACAACCCACCCACTGTTCTTTATGGAGTGGTCCGTTTCCATCCATTTGTCATCCGATCCGCTGGAAGGATGGGGAGCAGATCAACATCTGTCTGTTTTTAGTGGATCAGATCGGATGCTGGCGGGTGACATTCACTGCCCCAAAGAGAACAATGGGTGATCCTGAAAAATGGGCAGGTGGACCCGATTGGTCCGATGGTGTGAAAGAGGCCTAATGTTTAAATGCTTGCCAAACATTAGAGTTTTAACAAACAATAACATTATTTAAAAACATGGAAACAGTTAGGCCTCCCATACATGGATCGAAATTAAGCCAGTTCAGCAGGAACCAGACGAATCTCAATCTTTGAATAGGTAGGCTGGTTGTACACAAATCGATCTATGGATCAACTTGTCTACAACCAGCCTCTTGGGTTCTTCCCAAATGATCAGTGTCGTTTGCTAAAGCTGGCAACACAAATCATTGTGTTCTGGTGGCAGGGAAGGCTTCCCGCTTTCAGAATACAATACCACAGCGGGAGGATAATTTTTTTCGTTCAACCCATTGATTCAGTGGAAAAAATGATCAATCTATGATTGCCTTAGGCTGATGTCAGATGAGTGATTCTAGTGCTAAAGAAAAATTTGCTAGTGGCAGGATCACTAAAGAGGCTACCTGTCTATTACTACAGAACCACTGTTGTGTAGCCAGATGCAGTGAAATCTCACTCTCTTGCTGAACCAAATGCTGCCGATGGCTCAACTACAGAGGGTAAATTCTCTAGAAAAAAAATATGCAGACTCTAACGATCCTGCCCCTGGCGAATTTGACATACCGGTAAAGCATGATCGCTAGTAGCAGAGTCATCCATCTGACAGCCTTATGTTGAATACACAGATCTAAAGCTATAATTGGTAGTAAGTTATTATGTGCCATTTATTTTAGTGACCCTGTCAGCACAGGGTCACTTCTATAGATTTAAATACCCGTTAAGTGTCAATATACGTCTTTCTGTTTCAACCCATCTCTTTGCTGCTCTCTTGCTGGCTGATGCAGGTTTTCGACCTGGTTTGTGGATGGAGGAGTTGGTTTATTTTTTTTTATTCAGAGGCAAGATTTTCAATACTAATGGGCTGTACTCTTTAGTGCACTCATTACTCTATTTTGAATATCTATTGTATGGTTCTTTCTCATTTACAGAGTTGTCATTTCAATTTTACATTTCAGTAATTCTGAATGAAACCCTACTGTTTATGTAACAGTTAAAATGCTAACAGAAAAACCCCTGTGCACACATATTGGCTGCACTTATTTGATAGGCTGCAGTCATGAAAGTGCGTCTGGGGCTAACAATTACTATACTGTTAATAATAAGAGTACTGATATGGCCTCTAAACAAAGCCAGGTAAGGGTTAGGTTTTTTAGGTGAACATGTCACTGCGAGGTCAAAACAGTAAAGGCATACCTGTAAAAAGAGGAGGTGCTATATGTACCTTTCTGGTACCTGTGTCCGCCCCCTGGTCATTGCAACTGGTGTCTGGTCAGATTAGTTGAATACCTGTTTCCCTGCTGCTTGCAGTGGTTCCACATCCTGGCTTGTACATCTGGAAAAGTAAGTGCCTCTTATTTTTAAAGGTATGCCTTTTTCCTGTTTTGACCCTGTGGTGACAGGGTCACTTTAAAAAGAAATTCCTGCTACTCATTAACAATGATTATTTAGACGTTTGTTGTCTAGTACAATGAATTAGAATAAATAATTGGCTACTTTAAAAGAATGTGCACGTACGCGGTTAGTGTTTCAGTGTCTGGATACATTTTCCTTTGTAATGTGTGCATATTTTAGTGTAATTATGATTTGGCCAGGTTTCAGTGCTCAGTTTGGGTATTTTTAAGTGATACGGATTTTCATTGCTTACTTAGAGACATAACACCATCACAGATGAAATTATATTCAGCAGTAATTAGCTGCATCTAATTTATATTTATTACTGGAAATGATGGTAAATTAATTTTTAATTAGTTAATATGTGGTTTGCAAGATTCATTTAGTGTAATTTGCAGGGGGTATAGAGTGAATTACATTTGTAGAAAAAGACATTTTTAGTTGTATGTGACACAACAAATAGTTTAAAATTAGGAAACTGCACTCAGTACAAATTAACCTAACACTGTACATCCATACACTATTAATCAAGTATTTTTCTTATTGAAGGTTTTATGCCACAGAATGGATGGAGACCTACAAATCAAAATTACACATTTAGTTAAGGTTCATTTATAATCTTTAGACCACGTGGTTCAATTTTATTTTAGAAGTTATCCTAAATAATGCAGGAGTTCCTAAAAAGGTGACCTAAAGGGACATAAATATAAACTGTCGATAGAGAGTAATGGTTATTGTACACTTCAGTTTCAGTGGGCCCTCAGTTTCAGTGGGCCCTCTCCAACTTGTGGGGTCAACTCTGGCTAAGTAATATTGGGAAATAATAATTTGCCCAGCTTAGACTTTCCCAGCCAATCACCGCTTCTCTTATGAGATTAGGCTTGTGCAAGGGGTGTCTAGCCTATACAACTTTGGCTTTTCCAGCACTTTTACTAAGGTATCTTAACATGTCTGAATAAATGAATATGCGGGTACATTTGGGGTGCCAGGGTTGGTTCTCCAGAGACTATATAACCCCACTAATTTTCAGATCATATATGCAATTAAAAGGGTATAATTGTGTAGTCTCACAGGCAGATCCATATTTAAAATTATGCAACTGTGGACCTGTGCATTGAGCAGCAGTTAATGCGGGCAACACTAGGCCTTAAAATTCACACATTTTTTCTTCCTTTTTTTGTTTCTCTCTTTGGCTTCCTTTGACAGTTGTGGCTAGTTTCAGCTAATTAACTAGGGGGACTTGTGCAAGGGAATCCAGTATTAGCAAGAGAGAGATTCATCTAAGCGGTCAGCACAACCACAACATATCAAAATAATAAATTAAACTCTGCTCTGTTGCTAGACACACTGGAGTTCGAGAAATATGAAACAGTGTATTGTTTTACTTATTGGTCTATATCCCAGTGCTCAACACATGATATGCAGGCTCTCTATGTGGCCCTAAGGCCCCCACAATGGGGGCGGTGGGTGCGTCGGCAGTAATGCACCGCAATTTTTAGCGGGGCTTTACCATCAATTTTGCGGCGCTATTCGGCCGCTAGCGGGACGCTTTTACCCCCACTAGCAGCCGAGAAAGGGTTAAAACCACCGCAAAGCGGCAGCGCTATGCCGGCGGTATAGCCACACATTGATTACACCGCTCCTTCACTGCTCCAAAGATGCTGCTTGCAGGAGTTTTTTTAACGTCCTGCAAGCGCACCACCCCATTGTGAAAGCACTCGGGCTTTCACACTGGAGAGACAAGAGCGGCTCTTTACAGGCGCTATGCAGGCGCTATTTTTATCGCTGTAGCGCCTCAGTGTGAAAGGGGTCTTAACGTCCAAGCACAGAGTGGCAGTGTGATGCCAGGTGCTGGAACTTAAACTTGATGCAATATACTTTAAAGCATGAAAACAAGCTGCTATTGTGCAGCCCTATGGAAGTGTTTGGGGTACCACTTGCAAATTGACCACCACTGATCTATATGGTTAAAAAGTGTCTATGAATATAAAGCTGTCAAAATGTTTACTCCAACACCACATTCTAGAATCCTTTGTTTTTCAAAATAAACTGTATGACAAAGAGGGAGAAGTTTGTTCAAGAGGTGTCATTGTTCAGGTTGTCTAAGGCTGCATGATGGCTAAACACAGGTCGATTTATTTCTCATTAGTCAGGGATGCAATTATAATGTTTTATACATTTGTATATACTGAACCAGAAAAAAAACACATCTGCCAACGAAGCAGACGTCGACTGTGGAAGCAGTGCCTGAAAAAAGTCAAGTGACAGGCCAATGGCTATTAGACAATATTGTCTGTAGGCTCCCAAGAGGGAATCTTTTTTTCCCTGGATGTTCTTATCATATATCGTTTCATACTAGTTATGTGCCTTAGTTTGGTGGTGGCCATCTTAAAAGAGAATCAGGCTTTGTTTTCTCATGTAAAAAGTCCCTCCCCCTAACAAGGTTGAGGTATAAGTCCACCTACGCAGGCTGCGGTAATAGGAGGAATGACCAAGAGCCATTAGGAGTAGTGTAGGAGGGCGTTTTCTGTCTCTGTTGAATAGAGTGGTTAGGGTTTAGAACCACTTTCAGGTTTCTGTTGCTGTGTCCCTGTCAGGGAAATTCAATCTTTCTATTTGTCCTGGTGACAGTTCCCCAGGTCTGAAAGTGATGTAAAATCCAAAATTTAGAGTTGTCATCAGAACAAGAAGAGTATGAAAATCTTCCGTAAGGTAGACCTGTTTGGTGATAACTGAGATTACCTATTTTGAAGGTAAATTCCTCTCATTCCGGCTGTGTTTACAGGGCAGGAAATGAAGAATTTCCCAGTGCAACACAGATCATTAAAAAAAAAGACTGACAGGCATTTTAACCATTACCGAATAAAAAAACTCAAAGGTTTTGGTTTTTGATTTACTTTATTGCCAACATTACTAAACTAGCAGTTAAGCTGCAGCCATATCAACCTGCTTAGCCTAAGCTGATCCAATATGTGTAACGAAAATCCAGCAAAAATGTAATCGGAGAAAGTCAAATCCAAATGTGTTTAAAAAAGTTTCAGAAATTATTTTGGAATTGCTATAGATCTTTTAGCAGAGGATTTTGGAACTTACTCCATAAACAGACATTGTATTTTCAGGAAGATGTTACAGATGTAAGAAATCTACTGCAATGCCCCAGTGTCAGAATCATCAAAACATTTCACATAACAGTATTTTATTTTCTACAGTTCTTCTAGCAGCAAAAACAAAGCATTAAGGTATCCGTAGACTGTGTTTCTTTTTACTGAATATTCCATACATACTCCTTATATACACAGAGAGATTTAAAGTAGAAGGAAAGGCTAACATGACCAAGGTTTAAAACGCCTCCCTGTGCTCATATACGTGCTGCATATACAGTTTGTGGGAAATCACAGTGTAAATACCTCGTTTAAATTTTTTTCAGAGCAGTCATGTGGTTGTACAGCTCCGACTTAATTGTGTCACTAAGTGACTCAACAAAGGAGCTAAACTGCACAGTGGTGTGACATCACCTGCTGGCCTCCATTGCTCCCCAGTTTTTGTCAGGAAGAGAGTTCCCTCCTGCCAGCCACAGAAGTCGTGGGAGTATACAAACAGTATACAGTATGTATATGAGCAAGGGAGGAAGCAACATTTTATCCTTACTTTCTACTTTACCCATTTCAATACCAGGCACTTTCACCCCCTTCCTACCCAGGCCAATTTTCAGCTTTCAGCACTTTCACAGTTTGAGCGACAATTACTCAGGCATGCAACGCTGTACTAAAAGGAAACAGAGCTTTCTTTTGGTGGTATTTAATCACCACTGTTTTTTTCTATTTTTTGCTAAATAAATGAAAAAAAGACTGAAAATTAAAAACAAATATTTCTGTTATAAACTTTTGCAAATAAGTAATTTTTCTCCTTCACTGATGTCTGCTGATGAGACGGCACTGCTGAAGCTGCACAGATGGGCACTGATGAGCTCCACTAATGGGCACTGATGGGGACTGATAAGCTGCACTGATAATCAGGCTAGTGGTGTACCGGAAGTGAAAAAGAAGATGACTCTACAACAGGGGTCTCAAACTGGCGTCCCTCTGGCTGTTGCAGAACTACAAATCCCGTAAGGCATTGCAAGGCTGACAGTTACAAGCATGGCTCCCACAGTCAGAGGCATGGTGGGACTTGTAGTTTCACAACAGCTGGAGGGCCGCCAGTTTGAGACCCCCTGCTTTACAAAGACCTGTCTGTAGAATGGGACACATAAGTGCATTTATTTTACATATGCTTACATTCTGCTTCACCATTGGGTTCTGACTGGCACTGTCCAACAATGAAGTGTAACTGAATAAATAAAAACTGTTATTCCAAGGAATTCTGCAAGTCATATTTTTATGGCACTTACAAGTGAAATTATATTATTATTCGAGCAGTAAAATTAATACAAAGCTCATGCTGTATTTGCACTGTTTCATGCCTGCTTGTATGCTTACATATTCAACAAAACTGCTACATTTGTTGTATTTGTGCTGCAGATAATTTTGATGTCTTGTGTACCTTGTGAATAAGAGTTTTCAGACAGTGTTGGTCATGAGCAAAGTTAAGCCTGGACAGCATGCTGATAGCTCATGAGGTAAGCCAGCGTGAGGTACACGCACACAAGCAAACTCTCAAAAATCAAACTGTTTTTGGAGTTATTGTTTATCAGTCATTTGAGTTTTCGAGATACAACACTGTATAGAAATGGAATTTAGACAACATACACCGTTTTGTGTTCTGTAATCCTGTAACTTATGAAAAAAAAAAATATTTCCATGGAAAATGTTCTTCTACATATTTAAAGAATAAGTTCAATAAAAAAAATAAATGCACTTTTTTTGCAGGTAACACATGTAACACGTGGTAGTTCATTGAGAACTACAAGCCGACAGCAGCTATAGATGTTAGGGCTTGTAGTTCATTCACAAAAGTGATAGCTAGTACGGGAAACTTCTCCCCGTACTGCTGTTACAGGGAGTGCAGAGATTGGGCAGTGGCTGCAGCATTGGGAACATGTTACACCCTAAAAACAGGTGGAACACGTAACATGTTCCCAAAGGTGCACTTATCCTTTAATGTACTCCTTACCAGTCATGTAATTTTATATCATTACTTTTTGCTCTAGTTTTCTGGGTGAGGCACAGGTATGATTTGGGGTTCTAACTTCTGTTTTGTTTATACCCTGTCTCATACTACTCATCATGCATGTATGCCTTGATACTAGGAATGCTGTGGTTGAAGCACTGCAATGTTACAGGTGTTGAGGACAGTAATGGAAACACCACATTAAAATTAGTTTACCTCAAAACACTAAATCGTTGTTACAGATTCCATTGTAAAGGTGAATTATATTAGATTGATTGTAACAAGTTAGCAGCAACCTAAAGCAACTAACAGAGTTCTTAACCACTTCAGCCCCGGAAGGATTTACCCCCTTCCTGACCAGAGCACTTTTTGCGATACGGCACTGTGTCGCTTTAACTGACAATTGCACGGTCGTGCGACGTTGCACCCAAACAAAATTGATATCCTTTTTTTTCCCACAAATAGAGCTTTCTTTTGGTGGTATGCGCCCATTTGCGCAGCCGTGCCATTGTGCCGACGTACATCAGCGTGCACTGGTCTGCAAGCGGTTAATAGACCAAATTATTAGCGCTTGGATCGCAGGCTCACCAGTGACCGCATGTAGCTATCATGTACAAACTGTACTGGCAAGAGAAACTGTGTTCTTAAGTCTGAAATCATCTACAGGGCTAGACCGATATTTGACAGGACAGTTGCTGTCAATGAAGTACAGCCTTCACATATACAACAAACTGAATCAGGTTCTGTGTGATCCAGTCACAACAAAAAATATACATCATAAAGAATTTATAGCATATAGCCATTGTGTAAAAAAATATATATTTATATAGCCACTGAACAAATATGTACAACTTATTGTAAAAAGCACAAAGTAAAATATTCGGCTGCAGGCTGTGAATCCTCACTCATCCTCCAATCCAGGGAGCCAGTTCTCAGTGGTCGCTGTCTGCTCATGAACTCCACACACAACCTCTCAAAGAGAAGAAGGGAGAACTTCCTACCATTTAAAAGCCTGTGAGTACAACAAGTAAGCTTCCAATTAAGTGAAATGTGTTAGACCTACATATACTAGGTGAAAGCAGTCTATATGTTGGAGAGATTATTAAACCGGATTTAAGACTTTTAAACTGTGAGTGGTTCTCCTTTTTCTTTGAGAGTCTGGGTGCAAGAATTAAAAGTATGTTCTTCTAAAATGGATAGAGTAAAAGAAAACACTAAAATTAGCAGGAAAATATTGCTGTTTCCAAACTTGTCTCAACAATGCGTCTTTGGGCAAATTCACCATGATAATATGACAAAGCTTGTTTGTCTTACTTCAGAGGCATGATGAATCAAGATGACTACATTGAGTCTACTCAGCCGGGGTACTAGTCAGGACTCTGCATCCTATTCAAGCACTTTTCATCTGACTCAGTTTAGCGTAATTTCATTCTCAATTTCTATAATTCTCATAATACTTCTATTGTAAGCAAAATCAGCAGTGTAGTGGTAGGTTGAGTTCCAGATCAGTTCATGTAAGAAAGAACACTTGGAAACTTCTGATGCTTTCAGTGTAATGAGAAGTTAAACATAGAAACCAAAGGAGAGGCAGGACACTGCGTGACATTACACAAGAATTTCTAGTCCAGCAGTTTTTCTCCACATTGGTGGACAATGTATCCAGTGTATCCTAATTTTTGTGTAACCATTTTAGGTACGTACTAAGTTCCTCAGTTCTTGAATAATACACAGAAAGCATCATGTCATCCTGTTATGAGAAAGTCAAAGACCAACAACGCCAAGCCCACCCATTATCAGTCTGATTAGAAAAAGGAATCCAAAGAAATAATATAATCATCTTCAATTCCCTCTGTCACCGATGTTACGCGGTCCTTTTCTTACCAATCATTTGCTTCCCATTCCACCTACTTCCAGTTTCTGCAGCTCACTTAAAAGTTAGTGATACAAGTGATAGAAAAAAATGTTGCGGATTTTATAGTCAATTTGTTGGAGATAGTGTATGCGTATTGTTTATGTTAGTCTTATGCCCCGTACACACGATCAGATTTTCCAACAACAAAACTCTGGATTTTTTTCCGAAGGATGTTGGCTCAAACTTGTCGTGCATACACACGGTCACACAAATGTTGGCCAAAAATTCTGAACGTGAGAATGCGGTGATGTACAACATATACGACGAGCCGAGAAAAAGGAAGTTCAATAGCCAGTGCGGCTCCTTCTGCTTGATTCAGAGCATGCGTGAACTTTTGTGCGACGGACTTGTGTACACATGATCAGACTTTCCAATAACAAGTTTTGTTGTCGGAAAATTTGAGAACCTGCTCTCGAACATTTGTGTGCGGAAATTCCGACAGCAAATGTTCGATGGAGCATACACATGGTCGGACTTTCCGACAACAAGCTCACATCGAACATTTCACGTCGGAAAATCCGACCGTGTGTACGTGGCTTAACAGTGACACTCAAGTAGTGGTCCAAGGACCACACAAGGCCCTTCAAGCCATATTTTCAACCTGGGGCACTTACAACATCTAGCTATTATGCCAAATTATGTATGTATGTAGAATGTGATGATGGCAATTACCATGCTCCAATAGGAATTATTACTAAACCTCAATACAGAGCATTAATTCATCAAAATGACTACAACAGTGCTGCATATTATACTAAGTATAATTGCTGGCATAATTGGCATTTTTACGATTCCCTATTTGCCAAACAAATGTACAGTTGTAAAAACTGCCATTTTTAGTGCATCTGTTTTAAGAGTCCAATAGTAGTCTGCAATACCCCCAAAGTCTTGCCTATTTGCTATTGATGAAGGGGGAAAAAAAACATTTATTACAGATGTCTCATTTTAATAATAGTCAGCTTTGTATGTGTTTAACAACAAAACAGATTTTCTTTTTATTTTCATATTTTAACATACATTTTAAAGATACATTTTCTTTACAGGCTTCAAAAAAGCCAGAAGAAAGCAATCTTCAGTTACTAAACAGACAGATATAAAATTAAATCTGAATAACTGGTGTGTATTATAAAATAATTCTGAAATAGGATTTTTTTTTTCACTCCATCATAGCAATGTGCCCAGTGTAGCAAGAAATGGTTGTGCATGACAGTACACATGTAAATGTCATTGCATATGTCATTTACGATATATGGGCCTGATATGCAAGAAACGCAATGATCACACTGAAGAGAAGTGCACTTTTAACACCAAATTCTCTTTTGAGAACTGTGAGCCATCTTTTTCTACAGATAAATAATGACATGATCAGTGCACAAAACTGCTATAAAACATGTAATTTCTCAGGCTACAATATCTATGGGATAAGCTCTGTAGATTGCAGGAACAGGGGTTGTTCATTATCACTGTGACGGGGAACCTGATATATAATCCAGTGCCTTGCGGAGTCCTGATTTAAACCATTGAAATCCAGTAACAGCAATGAATTTACCTACAGACAGAAGATGCATGGGAGCAATAAATGAATTATACAAGTCTTACACACGCAATCTGATTATTCTGACCAAAGTGTTAATTGGATCCTAACTGCCAGATCTAATATCTGTAGTCTTGCAGTGAAAAACCTTTCAAAGTGATGAACTGTAATTCATGGAGCTGCTTGAAGCACTTGTAATTTACTGCATGTCAGGCTATGAAGAGCCTGACCTAATGGACTTTACATTACCTGTAGTACAAGATTCCTTTCAATGAAGCTAGTTGTTAAAAAGTAATAGTGAAAATGCATTGTGATATCATGGGATGAGCAAAACGGCTTCTTAGAGTTGACTAAATGATCAGCTATATGAGATGGGTTATGGAGAAATCAAACATAACAAAAGATTCAAAATTTGGCCCCATTGCCAAATTGAAGGGCAGTGATTTTAAAAGCACTCACAGCCACTGTCTAGTCATTCAATGGGAAATTCACATTATTCTTTACTTGATTTTTATTTTGAATACACTACATATACTTGTGGATCAGAGAGCTTAAGAAACGAAATGTTTTTTTTTTTTCTAAAGACTCTGTATATACACATATGATATGTAGGTAAGGAGAATCCTGGGCATAGAGGCGCGATTTAGCAGATATGATAGGGGTGGTTCATGTATTTGAAATATAGATACCTTACAGAAAAGTAATTGATGGCGAAAATATTAATCATCTCCATGCTAAACAATTGGCATGAATTTTACGCAAAAAAATTGATATATGCAATACTTTAAATACTTTGGCTTGCCAGCCTGATTATTGACTTTTTCTATAACATTGCAGGGCAAAATGTTTAATAACCAGTTTTAACCATTCATTTCTCCAAGATTGGAGAACAATGAAAAATGTTTAGTTTTTGTACTCTGCCTATTTACCTTTTTCCCTTTAAGGGCTAAGATGTCAATTAAGAATTAAGCATGAATCGTGACTCCTAAAAAGGCAGCTATCCTATCTCAATACAATTGTGTGTTAAACTTCACATGGATGGTTCTGTTCTGTCTGCTGCTTTCACTTTCCAAACGGTAAAGTGTGTTCCATTAAAGCAGTGTATTTATTTTTAATGGGCTGTCAAAGCATCCCAGCATTGCCACTGCTACACCTGAAGGCCCATTCACACCAAGGAAGTTTGCTACGCTGTTCTGAAGGCATGCCTATTATGTAATGTGTTAAGATGTATTGCATTAAGGTAACCTATTAAGGTGTATTGCGTTAATTGCAACCTATTCATTTGAATGGAAGGCTTAACGTACCACATTGGACCAAAAACAAAAAAAAGACTCAACACTTTTTCTGGTGCAGTGCATCTCAACCCATAATAGAACATTACTTCATGTTGGACTATAATATAGAAGCATTGTGAAGCTGCATTAGGTGCAATAAATGGTACTGCAGTGCACCAGCACATGTCGCCACACCACAGTGGTGTGAATGGACCTTTTTTCAGGAACCCCTAGTTGCCATGCATTGCAGTGCACTGAAGTGCTGGTGTGTTGTCTTAGTGTGTTTAAGTGGCATTCTAAATTTAATAGCACTACAGTGCATCAACATTCATTCCTGTAGTGTGAAAGTTTGAATAGGTTCAGCTTTACTGTTTTAAAATTATTATGAAGCCTGGAATTCAGAGAATAGCAGTATTTAATTGAAGCTTCTCATTTGGGTGTTCTGTTGGTTTTTTATGTATACTATTTTCACCTTATCAGCTAAATGATTGTGGCTGCATTGTACTCGACAAGGCAAACTGAATTTACAACCTAATAAACGAATGCAAACCTTCTTTTAGTTCTGGATAGAAGGGTCGCCAAGACCAGACGTAAAGGTCTCCTAAATGGAGACCAACCACAATAAAAATATAAGTTTCAATAAAAGTATTTTTAAAAATAACTTTCCTTGTCCCTACCGGAGGCATTTTCCATTGTTTCTCAAGTGCAGCCACTGGGATAGAAAGGGGGGAGTTCCACTTTAATGAAAATGGGTTAAGTATATAGTACTAAAAACATCCTATGTATCTGATATGGAAGACAAATGCACAGATTGCGTTCAGAAAAGAATTGTATTTTATAGCGAATTAAAAATACCAATTTAAAAGTGATACAAATTTTCCACTTGTGCTTTTTCATAATAAAGAGTGGAGTAATCTAAAATTGATTTTGGGGTTCATTGAAAACCAAAGTATTGAATGACCCACTGGCTTCAGTTTTTTCTAGGGACTCCAGCAGCAAGACCTGTGTACCTCAGGTCTAGCATTCTATTCTTCCTGGTGGACTGCTCCTTTACTTTGTTACAGAGCATGCAGCAGAATGGGTGTCACATTGTTTTCCACTGCACAATAAACGAGATTCCATTTTCAGGGGCAGAGATGTATACTTTGAATGGGGAAATTTTGCTGCTGAAACCTAAATGTTTAGCAGCCAACAAATTATTCATTCTAGCCGTGTCCATAACTGATCTGTGTTTAGAGTCAAATAAATGGGGACCTGTTAGGATGAGTGTTATATGTGACAGCTGAAGCTATCCTTTACTGGCTGCCACTACCCAACTGCTGGAAACAGGTATGAAAAATCACATCCATACAGGTTCATGAATTCATTTTACTTTCTGGAGTAAAAAAAAAAGGGCAGTGACCAGTATTAGATGGGAATCTTGGCTGTACTAAATGACAACTATTTGGACACATAAGTATCAGAAACATTGCTGACAATTTGCTACAGGCAATAATGTTGTTGCTTCTGTGCAATAGCCTCTAGAGGTTTCTGTTTATATCATGTTTTATTCAATGTGTTTTACGTAGAAATTACTTGCTTAACAAGTTATTGCTGCCTGTGGTTGAAATGGTTGAATGTCAGTGACAGTCTTAATTAGACAAGTGTTTCTGGCACTTAGTCTGTCTTTTAACAGAAAAAGTAACATATGTGTTCTCTAGGCCAAAAGCCATGACAAGAATTCTAAAGTAACGCTAGTATGTAGAATATCTACAGCAGCCATGATGCTTTCCCTTGCTGTTGTTTATCTTAATAGCGCTGCATGCTAAACAGCATACAAGCTGGCAGACCTGAACAAATCTTTGATCTGTACTTATTAGCTAGGGTATTCACACAAAGTAATTGCTAAGCCTTTGGTACAAAGCTCTCAGCAAATCTACCTCAGTTTTCCCTTTTCTTCTTGCCTGCTTCCATTGAAGTTGACCTCTGTCAGTTAGAGAGCCTCATCAGTGACTCCAAGTGCAGTGAGAGCATCTTAATGATCTGAAATTCTTCTGAGAAGTTGGTGATGTTTTCTCATCAGGATCCAATTTAGAGTGCTTTGTTCCATTCTTGAACTTTGGAGCCAAAGAAAAGCAAGTCAGTTTGTAGCCTTCTCTGTGGTGAGCTAGAAAAGCCAAAGTAGTGTATACTACTGCAGGAGATTTTTGAAGGGTACAGCTCCTTTTTATATCTTTTAAAATAGCGAGAGACTACTGTGTATTTTGTATAGCTATATTCTTTCAAATGAGCCTTGACACAGTGGATCTGTGATTCAAATTTAAATAACCTCTTATTTTAGTCAAGCACATTGTAGTTTTTTATTTGTCTTTCTCATTTCTCTGCAGACTGCTTCATTTTAATAAGTGGCTTGTCCACCAAAAAATATATTTCAAGTATATGTGGAGTCTGGTCAGCTGAGTCACCAGCCAGCTTTTTATGTATCTCAGAGGCTGCAATGTGATCTCTCTGCTATATCTCCTAGCTTTGCCAAATAAGAACAGTTTGCTCCTTCTCCGGCAACTCACCACCCATCATCCCTTTGCCATCTGTTGCATTCTTCATAGTATAAAAAAAGAAATGAAAGTCCAGCAAGGAGAGTGGATGGTCTGTGCGGGCTGAGGCAGATCTATAAGCATGGGAGATCAAGAGCAGTGATCTTACCACCAGGGACCTGAACAGATATAAGAAAGATTAAAGTGTTTTTTGTTTTGAGTGGATTGACCTTGTAAGATGTTTAAGCCTGTGTTTATCGGCATCTCTGTTGTTTCTGTGTATCTATAGGAGTGTGTGTGTGTGTGTGTGTATATATATATATATATATATATATATATATATATATATATATAATTTTCATAGGGATTACTGTACAATGTTTTAGGCAGGTGTGAAAAAATGCTGTCAATTAGGAATGTTTTTTTTAGAAATAGAAATGTTAATAGTTTATTTTTATTAATTAACAAAATGGCAAGTAAATGAACAGAAGAAAAATCAAATCAATGTTTGGTGCGACCACCCTTTGCCTTTAAAACAGCATCAATTCTTCTAGGTACACTTGCACACAGTTTTTGAAGAAACCTGGCAGATAAGTTGTTCCAGACATTTTGGAGAACTAACCACAGATCTTCTGTGGATGTAGGCTGCCACAAATCCTTCTGAAGTCTCTTCATGTAATTCCAGACAGACCTGATGATGTGTAATATCAGGGCACTGTGGGGGCCAAACCACAGAACTCTGTGTTCTTCGTTATGCTGAAGTTAATTAAACGGTCTGTTTGTTTAGAGTTGTTGCCCTGCTGCAGAATAAATTTGGGGCCAATCACATGCATCCTTGATGGTATGGCATGATTGATAAATTTGATAAGTTTCTGCCAGCATTTATCAGTATTGAGGATACCATTGATCTTGACCAAAGCTCTAACACCATTTGCAGAAATGCAGCCTCAAACTTGAAAAGAACCTCCACCACGCTTCACTGTTGCCTGCAGACACACATTATTGTACAGCTCTTCAGCAAACAAACTTGCCACAGCCAAATATTTAAAATTCTGACTCATCGTTCCAGAGCACCTGCTGCCACTTTTCTGCACCCCAGTTCCTATGTCTTTGTGCATAATTGAGTCTCTTAGCCTTGTTTACATGTAGGGGGTATGGCTTTTTGGCCACAATTCTTCCATGAAGTCTACTTCTGGTCAGACTTTTCTGGACAGTAGATGGGTGTACCTGGGTCCCACTGGTTTCAGCCAGTTCTGTACTGGTGGCACTGCTGGAGTCTTCCAATGTCTAAGGGAAGTAGACATGATGTGTCTTTCGTCTGTTACATTAAGTTTGCCTGGCTGACCACTACGTCTACGGTACTTAACGTTGCCTGTGTCTTTGTGTTTCTTCAAAAGAGCTTAAACAGCACATCTTGAAACCCCAGTCTGCTTTGAAATCTTTGCCTGGGAGAAACTTTGCTAATGTATAACTACCTTGTGTTATCTTGCTCTCATTCGCACAGACAGTTCTGACCCCTTCCTCCCGCCCTGTGCTACTGACATCATTTCCGCTTCCGCGGTTCAAGCTGGCCAGCACGGAGCCGACCACTTCCTGGTTCTTCTGAAGCACAGCCATACAGCATAACATCAACCAGACTCCTTCCCAGCTATCCAGGATGGGGGGGGGCCTGCGGGACACGGTAGAACTGCCAGAACTGCATATTTATGATGAGCATGACTTCCACTTATAATCTTGTGCAATATATTTTTCTATTTTAATACTATACTTAGATTGGCACCCCCCCTGTTTCTTTTACCTGTTTTGCAGGGTTGCTGGACACACTCTGAGGATGGATGCCTCTTTTTAAACCACCCCTTTTCCTTGCTTCAACTTTGTTTTACCTTTTATGACTGTTCAACCAAATGTATATTATCCCAATCTAAGGGCATTACCTTCTGGAGCGCCAGATACCCAGTCTACCTTTTTTTGTGTCATCTTGCTGTGCTTGGTCTTGCCATGGTGTATGACCTTTGACATGAAACGGTCTTCCACAACCTCAACTTAGTAGCAGAGGTTAGCTGTTCCTCAGCCAGATGTAAGCCTCCTACACAGCTGTTTGTTTCACTTAAAGATTGTGTTTCATCCTACATATTACACCCCTAAGTGAAAATTTTCAAATTGGGCCCAAAGTGATTCTATATAATTTTATATATATATATATATATATATATATATATATATATATATATATATATATATACATTTTTTTTTTTTTTTTTTTTTGTGTGGCCACCATTATTTTCCAGCACTGCCTTAACTCTCTTGGGCATGGAGTTCACCAGAGTTTCACAGGTTGCCACTGGAGTCCTTTTTCACTCCTCCATGATGACATCACAGAGCTGGTGGATGTTGGAGACCTTGCACTCCTCCACCTTCTTTTTGAGGATGCCCCACAGATGCTCAATAGGGTTTAAGCCTGGAGACATGCTTTGGCCAGTCCATCACCTTTATCCTCAGCTTCTTTAGCAAGGCAGTGGTTGTCTTGGAGGTGTGTATGGGGTATTATTATTATTATTATACAGGATTTATATAGCACCGACAGTTTACGCAGTGCTTTACAACATTAGGGCAGACAGTACAAGTACAATACAATTAAATACAGGAGGAATCAGAGGGCCCTGCTTGTTAGAGCTTACAATCTAGGAGGGAGGATCAAGTTGTACAAAAGGGTAATAGCTGTGGGGAATGAGCTAATGGAGAAAATAGTGCAGTTGTTGGAGGCAGGATAGGCTTATCTGAAGAGGAAAGTTTTCAGGGATCGCCTAAAAGTGGATAAATTTGGAGACAGTCTGACAGATTGGGGTAGGGAATTCCAGAGGATGGGCGAGGCTCGGGAGAAGTCCTGGAGGCGGATATGGGAGGAGGTGATGAGGGAGCTAGAGAGCAGGAGGTCTTGGGAGGAACAGAGATGGCGATTAGGTTGGTATTTTGAGACTAGGTTAGTGATGTAGCTGGGGGCAGAGTTGTGGATGGCTTTGTAACTTATTGTTAGTATTTTGAATTTAATTTGTTGGGCGAGTGGTAGCCATTGGAGGGATTGGCAAAGAGGGGTAGCAGACACTGAGCGGTTTGTAAGGTGGATGAGTCTGGCAGCCGCATTCATGATGGACTGAAGGGGGGATAGTCTATTTAAAGGTAAGCCAATGAGGAGTGAGTAGCAGTAGTCAAGGCGAGAGATAGGGAATGAATCAGGAGCTTTGTGGTTTCACTGGTTAGAAAGGGACGTAGTTTAGAGATGTTGCGGAGGTTGAGGCGGCAAGCTTTGGAAAGTGATTGAATGTGGGGCTGAAAGGAGAGTTCAGAATCCAGGATAACACCTAGCACCCTGACATGTGGGGACGGGTGGATGGTTTTGCCATTGCTCTTGACAGAGGAGTCAGGGGAAGAGGCACATGTTGGAGGAAATATTATAAGCTTGGTTTTGGACACGTTGAGTTTGAGGAAGTGGTGTGACTTCCATAAAGATATGTCAGTTAGTAAGTTAGTGATGCGTGAGGAGACTGATGGAGTGAGTTGAGGGGTGGAGAGATAGATTTGTGTGTCATCAGCATAGAAATGATATTGAAAGCCATGAGAGGTTATCAACTGACCCAGGGAAGATTGAAAATAAAAGAGGCCCAAGAACAGAACCTTGGGGGACCCCGACAGAGAAGGGAAGAGGAGTGGAGGAAGTAGAATTGTAAGTGACACTGAAGGTGCGTTGGGATAGGTAGGATGAGAGCCACTGAAGAGCACAGTCACGGAGACCGAGGGAGTAAAGTTTTTTGAGGAGGAGGGGGTGGTCAACCGTGTCAAAGACAGCTGAAAGATCCAGAAGTAGGAGTACAGAATAGTGTCTGTTGGTTTTTGCAGTTAGTAGGTCATTTGTGAGTTTTAAAAGAGCAGTTTCTGTGGAGTGTTGAGGGCGAAATCCAGATTGAAGGGGATCAAGAAGGTTGTTTTTAATGAGGTGGTCACTCAGTTGTAAACCAGGCGTTCAAGGAGTTTAGAGGAAAAGGGGATCCAAGAGAGGGCGTAGGTTGTTAAGATTGGTAGGGTCCAAGGATGGCTTTTTGAGTATGGGGGTGACCAGTGCATGTTTTAGAGCATCGGGGAAGATGCCAGAGGTGAGGGAGAGATTCAAGATGTGGGTTAGAGAGTGTAGGATGGGGTCAAAGGGTGACCGTAGCATTTGAGAGGGAATAGGGTCCAGGGGACAGGTGGTTAGGTGGGCGATAGAAAGGAGTTTAGCAACTTCGTCTGTAGTAGCAGATTTGAATAGGGGGAGTGTCAGTTGTACCTGTTGACATGGGGTCTTAGCTGGGGGAGATACATGTAGAATGGAGATTTCATCACGGATTGTATCAGTCTTGTTTTTGAAGTGATTAGCGATTTCCTGGGCAGTGAGTAAGTCAGTGGGTGGAGGCGGTGGAGGACAAAGTAGAGAGTTGAAGGTAGAGAAGAGTTTACGGGAATTGGATGAGAAGGTGTTAATAAGAGTTGTAAAATAGGTTTGCTTGGCAGTGTGGAGGAAAGAATAGTATTTTTGGAGGGCAGATTTGTATTGGTTGAAGTATTTGAGAGACTTAGTCTTGTGCCACAGACGCTCAAGAGCGCGACTACGTTTTTTGAGAATTTTAGTGTCATCTGTTTGCCAGGGTTGTAGAGGTCGAGGCCTGATTCTGCGTGTAGTGAGGGGAGCGAGCTTGTCCAGGGTGGAGGACAGAGATTTATTGTAGATGGACGTGGCTTGGTTGGGGCAGGACAGGGGAGAGATTTTGTCATAGAGGTGGTCAGTAGCAGAATAGAGGAGAGAGGAGATGAAGTTGCGAAAGTTTCTACGGGTGATGGTTAGGCGATTGGAGGGAAAGGTGGTGGAAGACAGGGGGAGAGAGAAACTAATAAGGTGGTGGTCGGAGAGAGGAAAAGGATTGTTTGAGAAGTTGCATGGAGTGCATAGGTAGGAGAATACAAGGTCAAATGTGTTGCCATCAGAGTGAGTAGAAGCCTGTACCCATTACTTCAGGTCAAATGAAGAGGTTAGACTAAGAAGTTTAGAAGTAGCAGGAGTGTTTGTATTAGCAGGGATGTTAAAATCACCGAGAAGGATTGTGGGAATATCCGAAGAGAGAAAGTAGGGTAGCCAGGCAGAAAACTCATCAAGGAAAGTCAATAATGGTCCAGGGGGCCGGTAGATCACAGCAATTCTTAGGGAAGTAGGAGAGAATGAACGTATACAGTGGGCTTCGAATGATGAGAGGGAAAAAGAGAGGAGGGTGAATAACCTGGAAGGTGCTCTGGGGGATAGGAGGAATCCCACTCCACCTCCCTTGCGTCCATTAGGCCTAGGGGAGTGAGTCCAGTGAAGGCCACCCCGGGAGAGGGAAGCAGGAGAAGGGGTGTCATATTCGTGGAGCCAGGTTTCGGTGAGAGCAAGTAGATTAAAGGAATTCGTGACAAAGAGGTCATGAACAGCAGTGAGTTTGTTGCAGACAGAGCGGGTGTTCTAGAGGGTGCAGGAGAGAGGGAGGCTGGTGTTGGGAAGAAGAGGAATGGAGACTAAATTGTGTAGATTGCGACTACTGCCAGAGGGTGTAGGGTGATGGTGATGGGTGTGTTGGGCACAGTTAAATAAGGGGGGCCCAGGGTTTTGGGAAATATCTCCAGCGATTAGGAGAAGCAGAGGAGTGAGGGAGGTAATATGAGAATATGATTTGTATGAGGGGACATGCTTCAGTATCCTGGGGAGTATGTTAGCAAGCGGGCTTAGAGTTAGAAAGAGGTGATGAGTGCAGTAATAGGGGGAGGGGAGAAGTGAGGGTGATATGTACAGATTGTGGGGTGGAGCAGAGGGATGAAGAAAAGAGAGTTTGAGGAGAGAGGCAGCAATTGTGAAAAGGAGGAGAGGTAAAGAGTGCATGTTTCAGAGAGGAAGATGATAAAATTTGGAAATGGGGTCATCTGCAGTTTGTTATAGTTAGCTTTGTGCAAATCGCTGAAGTGCAAGAGCAGAAGTGCCACTTATTTGAAGAACCCCCTGTATGTGCAGCTCCGTAAAGAAGGCCTTGTTTTTATACTGTGTGTTGGGTGTGGGTTGAATCTGGCAATTAATCAATTAGGAGGGCATATTAGGAACACAGCTAGCAGGGCATAACTTTCACACCACAATCAAACTGCAAGGGGACTAAAAGGCCAAAATTGTAAAGATAAGGGAACCCATAATTTAGGTAAGACTTAATGGCTAAATAAACATTGAAATAATGTGAGCATGGCTACAGATGGAGTTGAAACAGTGGTGACAAACAGATTTACCAAATATGCA